>NW_019384551.1:794165-833564 GCF_000671375.1 Centruroides sculpturatus | reverse complement strand
AAGACAAAACTGTCCAAAAAGGATCACCATTTATTACTTGTGTTCCAAGACTAAAACATTTTCGGCGACTGACCTTCCTTTTTAGGCTACTTGTCGCCGGAAAGTTTACAAAAAGTCCTTTTAAAAAACACAAAACATCCAATTAAAATTTTTAAAAATTTCTGAAAAAGGAACTGGTGACATACAGCCGTCTTGCTTACTTCCATCTTTCCGGCAACAAGTAGCCTAAAAAGGAAGGTCAGTCGCCGAAAATGTTTTAGTCTTGGAACACAAGTAATAAATGGTGATCCTTTTTGGACAGTTTTGTCTTCAATTTTATTTTATTAGAAATAATTCACCATCAGACGAACTTTTACAGAAGAATTAGAATTATAATTGTTCAGTTTTATGGCCTAATATTATCAATGAAAATAGAAAACACAATTATATGTTGTATTCATCTGCATTGCATTGCAACTAAACATAAAACTGTCTGAAATTTCACTTAAGGAGGCAAATATTTTATTTATTGTAATGTTTCCAAGAGCTTTCGTCTAGTGATATACGCATTAAAATTTAAATACAAAATCATTTGAGTTTCGCTTGAATGAGTAATATTTTATTTTTTTTTCAAAACTACTCTTTCTGTATTGTGAACTACAATTTAAAACAAATAAAGGCTGTTTCAAAAAGTTTCAAGATGATATTAACATATAAATAGATATGTAAATGATTATTTAGAAAATTAATGGGATTGTTGAGTTTGTGGAAGAGCTAAACAAAAATAACAATGGTTGTATTCTTTCTATTTCTAACAAAATAGAAAGAATGGGAGAAACATCTGTGAGTTACTTGGATACAGCAATAAAAGTGAAAAGTAAAATAATTACAGAAGTATGTAGGAGAGACATAGCCAGAGAATCTTTAATATACTGTAGGTCAAGAGAATTCTCAGTTTACAAATTAGAAGGGTTATATATATTGTAGCAAACAATCAGAATTACAAGTAATTTTATAGAGTTGAATGAGCTCATTATGTAGACAGTAGGTACATTCCAGTATATGCCAAACAGTGCATTGGTGAACCACAATGTAATAAAATGTGTTCCGATATTCACTGATAAACTCGGTGAATATTAGAATGCGTATTAGTGGGACTGATGCATGTCAGAATGATGTGCATATGGTGAGCTCTGATCAAACAATATGCACCTGGTTGTGGAAGCCACGGTTATATTATTAACACCATTTTTACTACTTATCTCTATATTCGTATGTAAATATTCAATACTTGAATGCTTATAATCCAACTCATTGCAGTTATGATGTAAATTGTTTGTTAATATTTGTATATTTATTAAATGGAAATCACTTCATCAATTAATTTTTGTATCATTTACTTTTTCTTGATAGATGATCGATGGATAAACAAAGTCATCCTGACAGACAGCCATGACAGAACCATAAGAAGCATAGCATGGTCTCCCTGTGGTAACTACCTGGCGTCGACCAGTTTCGACGCCACCACGTGCATATGGGATAAGAAGAATGGAGAATTCGAGTGTATTGCCACGTTAGAAGGACACGAGAATGAAGTGAAAAGTGTCGGTTGGTCTATATCTGGACAGTATCTAGCCACGTGTAGCAGAGATAAATCCGTCTGGATCTGGGAAGGTAAAGTTATATTTGTTTTCATATACAGTGGGTGATTGGTTAACGAACAAATCAGATAACGAACACTTTCGCGAAAGATTTTGATGATTGGACAACAAACACTTCACTGAACAAACACAAGAAGAAGCGACGTAAAATAACGAATATCGATTAGTCTTCCTTTATCTTCAGGCAACAATTCAAAACTTTTTGGAGTGCGGGAGACATCGACATCAGCGTTCTACCCAGTATTATACTGATTGGATAGTACACCCCCCGAACTTTGAAACTCTCCCTTGTAATTCCAGCTTTTTATATTTCTGACAGAAACAATTCTTTTGTTTTCTTCTGAAAATGCAGATTTATGCTGATATCTGCTATTAAAGATCTTTTGAAGAAGTGGGAGGATGTCAGAACAACGGTCTTAAAATGGCATCCAAACCAGGTTGAGGTTAATAGGCCTAGGGAGCTCTACAATTACAATGCTATTAATTACTTCTAAAAAGTCATGAAGAAGACAGAAAAGCAATTGACATTGGACAGATTCTTCAAACCCACAAACGGAAATAACAGGACTAATAAAAATGCAAGACCGTGTATATATGTATTTTTATTACATATGAATAAATATAGTAAGAAAGTATATATTTTTTATTTTTGGGGGGTCTCCAGAACGAATTAATCAAATTCCCATAGAAACCTATGGTAAATCAATAATTGGTTAACAAACAATTTAGATAGCAAACAAAGTCTTGGAATGGATTATGTTCGTTAACCGATCACCCACTGTATTTAGTATTTTTGTAAATTTTAATAAAATATTTTTATTGACAGTGAACGAAGACAGTGAATACGAGTGTGTAAGTGTACTTAGCGATCATACGCAAGATGTGAAGAGAGTGAAATGGCATCCGCATAAAGATGTAATTATTATTGTTCCTATTTATTTACCAGAAACATCAACATTTTTCTTTAATGTACAGAATTATTGAAATTTAAGTCATCTTATGGTGTTGAAGTTATGAAATGAGACATTGAAAGTTTGTTTTTCTTGAGTAATTATGCTATTTTATAATGTAAATAGTATAGTTGATTTGCTATTGTTTCTTCTGATGATAAACTTCATTGCCCAAGAGTTCTTGAGAAAGTGATAATTTATGTTAGTAAGCTCGAATAAAGCATATATAATTTATAAAATTGGAATTTTGTTTATTAATAATTTTTGTTAATTATTAATAAATAATGTTTTAATTTTAGCAATTTACAAGTTTTAATTAATGTAAGATACGAGGTCTGTTCAAAAAATATGCGGACTGTTGGAATTGTGCGGCTCCAGTTGGTTCCAGGGGAATCAGCTTGGTGTCGCTAGGTTTGTACAGATTGTCAGGTGATAAAGCCGTTTTCTGATTACAGATATCTTTATTTGTTGATTAACTACGTGGTTTTTAGTGAAGTGCGATTTTTTCATTTGTCGGATTTCAAAATGAATGACCTGATGGAATAATAATGACTTGTTGTGAAATTTTGTGTTAAACTTGGAAAATCTGCGACTGAAACATTTGCTATGCACAGCATTCTTACGGTTATATTGCTATGAAGCATACAGCATGTTTGAGGTGATCCCCCAGACCCAAAAAAGCTCGCCAAGTTTGATCCAATGTCAAGGTGATGCTGACAGTTTTCTTTGGTGTTGTTCACCATGAGTACCTCCCCCAAGGCTCCACAGTGAACCAGAGTTACTACATTGAAGTTCTGAAATGTTTGAGGTATGCCATTCGTCGCAAAAGGCCAGAAATGTGGAGCAGTGGCGACTGGTTTCACCATCACAACAATGCTCCAGCCCATTCAGCCTTAGAACTCGTGAGTTTTTGGCCAAACACTCGATCACTGTTCTTCCCCACCCCCTACTCATTTGACTTTGCTCCTTGTGACTTTTTCTTGTTCCCCAAACTCAAAAGACCCTTGAAAGGAAGAAGATTTCAGACAATTCCTGAGATTAAGGCAAATGCGACGAAGGTGCTGAAGGACATTACAAAAGAAGCGTACCAGGACTGTTTCAACAAGTGGAAACACTGTTGGGCTAAGTGTGTGCATTGGGAAGGAAAGTACTTTGAAGGGGATCCAGACATGTAACTTCTACATAAAGTGCATTTTGTTTTGTGATGTCAGTCCGCATATTTTTTGAACAGAACTCATATTAACACAGTTGTTAAGGAAGCTTTACAAATATGAATTTAATTCAAATACTGTATCCTGAGGCTCTTTTATAGAAAATTCTATCACTTTAGGTTTTATGCTTGTTGTCAGAAGTTGGTAAGCCTCTTGACGACAAGTGTAAAGTTGAGAAAAAGATAATATGGAAAAACAAAAGAAGATAATACAGTCTACCTCAGTTAGTAATAATCCAGCATTTTTTCTTGATCTTTACTTCTCTCGTCAATNGAAAGTGGATAAATCTTCGTTTCCTGTGGAGCCCGTCCATTAAATACGTGTACAAATTAAGGGGAAGAAAAGGTTGCGAAAACTTCATCGTTGTATACAAGTAAAAGTGGACCCTTAATTAATGGACGGCCCCTTGATAGTTTCTGTCTCTATCCTACGTCAGCTTTAAGAAAAGAGCAAAGGGATAGTCTCGCCGTTCACGGGAATTAAATATAGGTTCTAGTATGACGTCATGCTAATGTGAATTAACTCCCGCGGGAACACTAACATAACTCGTATTCTTGTTATTCCCGATTAACTGTCTTCGTGTAAATGTAGCTTCCTTGAAGATTTGTTTGTAACGTATCCACGCACTCTGGTGACAAAATTCGATTCGATGTTTCGATTAATCTAAAATATTTTGATTCTTGTTTTAAATACAAATAAAATTCAATTTTAAAATAAATTGTGTTTTATACTAATTTTGTAAAAACTTGATTATTTTACTTAAATATTTAGATTTAGACATTACATTTGTTGTATTCGAAATCACTATTTTTGAATGAATATTAAAATAAAAGTATTTCTTGAATAAAAATATTAACAAAATTCACATTTAGTAAAGGAATATTGAATAAAAATACATATATATAAAAAAGTAATTTTATTTAATTTTGAACTATTTTTATTAATATTATTTATAAATAAATCGGCAGGTGGTGCTGTGTTTTAATGGCCGCCTACGTGTTTACGTTTCTGAAAAACACGTGATTGTTTTATTTTCAAATAAAAAATGAGATTGAAAGAAATAGGGTGCTTAGAAGGACACAACGATCGTGTTTGGTGCGTTTCTTGGAATCTCGAAGGTACTCTTTTAGCAAGTTGTAGTGGCGACAAAACAATTCGAATTTGGACGGAAGAAGGTAAATACTCGTGTTTAAATCTGATAGATGATGGCCACATAGCCCTAGTCACGTGTCGTGGGAGCACAAATGTAGTTTTGAATGAAGCGATTGAGACCTATTGAGACGCTCCTATTGGGGATGGGTCCTTTAATAAGGTCCCACCGTCCATAGGATCATGACAATTCTGTATACATGTTTAGAATGAAACAATGTCTAAATTTTGATATTAATGCAGCAGATATTGACAAAAATGCTGACTTAATTAATAAATAAAATGTTTAGTAAATGCAAAAATTATAGTAATATTTACAGATGAGGAGATTTAAATAAATTAAATCTTTGAATCTTTGACACAAATTCTTAACAGCAACAATATTAAGGTGTTTATGTTCATTTAATGGTTGTCACTCTGGTCCTAGTCTCTTTTATTAACTCTATAGGAAACATCATGAATGCATACATGACAAAACATTTCTGAAAATTATTCTAGGATTCAATGATTTATTTATTAAGAGCACTTATATATAATTTAATTGAATATTCTTCCTATAAGAAATATTTTAGGTACTGAAAAGCATATAAAAGCTATTGAGTGTGTTTAGAAACTGTTTTATAAGGACCTTGAATAAGTTCTTGCTGTTCTTTAACAGATGGCGTTACCAGAACCACGCGTGTTTATTTTTAGATGGTGATGCATCTGTAAGGAAGTACAATAAGCGACCTTGAAATTCAGTATATGTCATTTCACCGAAGTGTAAACAACTTATTTTTTCATTGTGTTAAACATGTCTAGTTTTGTGCCAAAAAAAGAGTATTTGCAGGGAATTTTATTGCACTATTTTATTCAAAAAAAATCTGCAGCTGAAGCGCACAGAATTCTTGTTGAGACTTACGGCGACCATGCTCTGTCAGAAACAACATGCAGAGATTGGTTTAGACGCTTCAAAAATAATGATTTTGATGTTGAAGATAAAGAACGATCTGGTGCACCAAAAAAGTTTGAAGACGAGGAATTAGAGGCATTACTTCATGAAGACTCATGTCAGACGCTAGCTGAACTTGCAGAATCAGTAGGTGTTGATCACACAACAGTTTCGAAATGTTTAAAAGGATTAGGAATGATTCAAAAGCAAGGACATTGGGTGCCATACGAGTTGAAGCTGAGAGACATCAAACGGTGTCTTTTCACATGTGAACAGCTGCTTCACCGGCAGAAAAGGAAAGGTTTTCTGCATCGTATCGTGACAGGTGACGAAAAATGGATACACTACGATAACACTAAGCGTAGAACATTGTGGGGTAAGTCCTGGCCATGCATCAACATCGTCAGCAAGGCCGAATATCCATGGTTTGAAGCTTCTGCTCTGCATTTGGTGGGATCAGCTAGGTGTAGTTTATTACGAGCTGCTCAAACCAAATGAAACCATCATGGGAGATCGCTATCGACTACAATTGATGTGTTTGAGCCAAGCATTGAAGGAAAAACGGTCGCTATATGAGCAGAAACACGACAAAGTGATTTTGCAACATGACAATGCTCGGCCACATGTTGCACAACCGGTGAAAACGTACTTGGAAACGCTTAAATGGGAAGTCCTACCCTGCTCGCTGTATTCACCAGACATCGCCCCTTTGGATTATCACTTGTTCCGATCAATGGCACATGGCCTGGCTGAGCAGCACTTCCATTCTTATGAAGATCCCAAAAAATGGGTTGATTCTTGAATAGTCTCAAAAGACATGTCGTTTTTCCGACGTGGAATTCAAATGCTGCCAGAACGATGGGAGAAAGTAGTGGCTAGCGATGGACAATACCTTCAGTGACGTGTTTATTACAACTTTTTTAAAATAAAGTGTTAATTTTCACAAAAAAACAGCAAGAACTTATTCAAGGTCCTTATGTCATTTCTACTGAAAAGTTAGGAAATCTTAATTTTGTATTAAGCATTATTTAAAATCTGAGTTTCCTTGAGAGGAAAGAGAATTAGAATTTCTAATAAAATAAAATTGAAGGCAAAACTGTCCAAAAAGGATCACCATTTATTAATTGTGTTTCAAGACTAAAACATTTTCGGCGACTGACCTTCCTTTTTAGGCTACTTGTCGCCGGAAAGTTTACAAAAAGTCCTTTTAAAAAACACAAAACATCCAATTAAAATTTTTAAAAATTTCTGAAAAAGGAACTGGTGACATACAGCCGTCTTGCTTACTTCCATCTTTCCGGCAACAAGTAGCCTAAAAAGGAAGGTCAGTCGCCGAAAATGTTTTAGTCTTGGAACACAAGTAATAAATGGTGATCCTTTTTGGACAGTTTTGTCTTCAATTTTATTTTATTAGAAATAATTCACCATCAGACGAACTTTTACAGAAGAATTAGAATTATAATTGTTCAGTTTTATGGCCTAATATTATCAATGAAAATAGAAAACACAATTATATGTTGTATTCATCTGCATTGCATTGCAACTAAACATAAAACTGTCTGAAATTTCACTTAAGGAGGCAAATATTTTATTTATTGTAATGTTTCCAAGAGCTTTCGTCTAGTGATATACGCATTAAAATTTAAATACAAAATCATTTGAGTTTCGCTTGAATGAGTAATATTTTATTTTTTTTTCAAAACTACTCTTTCTGTATTGTGAACTACAATTTAAAACAAATAAAGGCTGTTTCAAAAAGTTTCAAGATGATATTAACATATAAATAGATATGTAAATGATTATTTAGAAAATTAATGGGATTGTTGAGTTTGTGGAAGAGCTAAACAAAAATAACAATGGTTGTATTCTTTCTATTTCTAACAAAATAGAAAGAATGGGAGAAACATCTGTGAGTTACTTGGATACAGCAATAAAAGTGAAAAGTAAAATAATTACAGAAGTATGTAGGAGAGACATAGCCAGAGAATCTTTAATATACTGTAGGTCAAGAGAATTCTCAGTTTACAAATTAGAAGGGTTATATATATTGTAGCAAACAATCAGAATTACAAGTAATTTTATAGAGTTGAATGAGCTCATTATGTAGACAGTAGGTACATTCCAGTATATGCCAAACAGTGCATTGGTGAACCACAATGTAATAAAATGTGTTCCGATATTCACTGATAAACTCGGTGAATATTAGAATGCGTATTAGTGGGACTGATGCATGTCAGAATGATGTGCATATGGTGAGCTCTGATCAAACAATATGCACCTGGTTGTGGAAGCCACGGTTATATTATTAACACCATTTTTACTACTCATCTCTATATTCGTATGTAAATATTCAATACTTGAATGCTTATAATCCAACTCATTGCAGTTATGATGTAAATTGTTTGTTAATATTTGTATATTTATTAAATGGAAATCACTTCATCAATTAATTTTTGTATCATTTACTTTTTCTTGATAGATGATCGATGGATAAACAAAGTCATCCTGACAGACAGCCATGACAGAACCATAAGAAGCATAGCATGGTCTCCCTGTGGTAACTACCTGGCGTCGACCAGTTTCGACGCCACCACGTGCATATGGGATAAGAAGAATGGAGAATTCGAGTGTATTGCCACGTTAGAAGGACACGAGAATGAAGTGAAAAGTGTCGGTTGGTCTATATCTGGACAGTATCTAGCCACGTGTAGCAGAGATAAATCCGTCTGGATCTGGGAAGGTAAAGTTATATTTGTTTTCATATACAGTGGGTGATTGGTTAACGAACAAATCAGATAACGAACACTTTCGCGAAAGATTTTGATGATTGGACAACAAACACTTCACTGAACAAACACAAGAAGAAGCGACGTAAAATAACGAATATCGATTAGTCTTCCTTTATCTTCAGGCAACAATTCAAAACTTTTTGGAGTGCGGGAGACATCGACATCAGCATTCTACCCAGTATTATACTGATTGGATAGTACACCCCCCGAACTTTGAAACTCTCCCTTGTAATTCCAGCTTTTTATATTTCTGACAGAAACAATTCTTTTGTTTTCTTCTGAAAATGCAGATTTATGCTGATATCTGCTATTAAAGATCTTTTGAAGAAGTGGGAGGATGTCAGAACAACGGTCTTAAAATGGCATCCAAACCAGGTTGAGGTTAATAGGCCTAGGGAGCTCTACAATTACAATGCTATTAATTACTTCTAAAAAGTCATGAAGAAGACAGAAAAGCAATTGACATTGGACAGATTCTTCAAACCCACAAACGGAAAAAACAGGACTAATAAAAATGCAAGACCGTGTATATATGTATTTTTATTACATATGAATAAATATAGTAAGAAAGTATATATTTTTTATTTTTGGGGGGTCTCCAGAACGAATTAATCAAATTCCCATAGAAACCTATGGTAAATCAATAATTGGTTAACGAACAATTTAGATAGCAAACAAAGTCTTGGAATGGATTATGTTCGTTAACCGATCACCCACTGTATTTAGTATTTTTGTAAATTTTAATAAAATATTTTTATTGACAGTGAACGAAGACAGTGAATACGAGTGTGTAAGTGTACTTAGCGATCATACGCAAGATGTGAAGAGAGTGAAATGGCATCCGCATAAAGATGTAATTATTATTGTTCCTATTTATTTACCAGAAACATCAACATTTTTCTTTAATGTACAGAATTATTGAAATTTAAGTCATCTTATGGTGTTGAAGTTATGAAATGAGACATTGAAAGTTTGTTTTTCTTGAGTAATTATGCTATTTTATAATGTAAATAGTATAGTTGATTTGCTATTGTTTCTTCTGATGATAAACTTCATTGCCCAAGAGTTCTTGAGAAAGTGATAATTTATGTTAGTAAGCTCGAATAAAGCATATATAATTTATAAAATTGGAATTTTGTTTATTAATAATTTTTGTTAATTATTAATAAATAATGTTTTAATTTTAGCAATTTACAAGTTTTAATTAATGTAAGATACGAGGTCTGTTCAAAAAATATGCGGACTGTTGGAATTGTGTGGCTCCAGTTGGTTCCAGGGGAATCAGCTTGGTGTCACTAGGTTTGTACAGATCGTCAGGTGATAAAGCCGTTTTCTGATTACAGATATCTTTATTTGTTGATTAACTACGCGGTTTTTAGTGAAGTGCGATTTTTTCATTTGTCGGATTTCAAAATGAATGACCTGATGGAATAATAATGACTTGCTGTGAAATTTTGTGTTAAACTTGGAAAATCTGCGACTGAAACATTTGCTATGCACAGCATGCTTACGGTGATATTGCTATGAAGCATACAGCATGTTTGAGGTGATCCCCCAGACCCAAAAAAGCTCGCCAAGTTTGATCCAATGTCAAGGTGATGCTGACAGTTTTCTTTGGTGTTGTTCACCATGAGTACCTCCCCCAAGGCTCCACAGTGAACCAGACTTACTACATTGAAGTTCTGAAATGTTTGAGGTATGCCATCCGTCGCAAAAGGCCAGAAATGTGGAGCAGTGGCGACTGGTTTCACCATCACAACAATGCTCCAGCCCATTCAGCCTTAGAACTCGTGAGTTTTTGGCCAAACACTCGATCACTGTTCTTCCCCACCCCCTACTCATCTGACCTTGCTCCTTGTGACTTTTTCTTGTTCCCCAAACTCAAAAGACCCTTGAAAGGAAGAAGATTTCAGACAATTCCTGAGATTAAGGCAAATGCGACGAAGGTGCTGAAGGACATTACAAAAGAAGCGTACCAGGACTGTTTCAACAAGTGGAAACACTGTTGGGCTAAGTGTGTGCATTGGGAAGGAAAGTACTTTGAAGGGGATCCAGACATGTAACTTCTACATAAAGTACATTTTGTTTTGTGATGTCAGTCCGCATATTTTTTGAACAGAACTCATATTAACACAGTTGTTAAGGAAGCTTTACAAATATGAATTTAATTCAAATACTGTATCCTGAGGCTCTTTTATAGAAAATTCTATCACTTTAGGTTTTATGCTTGTTGTCAGAAGTTGGTAAGCCTCTTGACGACAAGTGTAAAGTTGAGAAAAAGATAATATGGAAAAACAAAAGAAGATAATACAGTCTACCTCAGTTAGTAATAATCCAGCATTTTTTCTTGATCTTTACTTCTCTCGTCAATTTGTGATGATGGGTATAAAGTGCAAAAGCATTCAAATTTTCACTTGAAATAAATAGAAGGTTGAATTGAATTTATATTCAAAAAATTTCCTTAACAAATTTTGTTATTTTCTAATTATTTTACATAACATTTTTAAATATTGACTTATTGTCACAGATATTAGCATCTGCCAGTTATGATAACACTATTAAAATGTTTAAGGAAGATGGAAATGATTGGAGTTGCTTTTGCACATTAAATTCTCACACTTCGACAGTTTGGTCTTTTGATTTTGATTGCACAGGGACCAGATTGGCTTCCTGCAGTGACGACAAGACCATAAAAATATGGAAGGAATATTTAGTGGATAATCAGCAAGGTTAGTTTAAAAATCATTTTTAATCATTAGACAATTGTTTCAAATGTCTAATGATATTTTTGATAAATCTTAATGATAAATTAAGATAAATCTTAATGATATTTTTCTCTGAAGGAATAGTTGTGACCGATGATCCAGTGTGGAAATGCGTCGCAACGTTGTCTGGTTATCATTATCGTCCCATTTACGACATAAGTTGGTAAGTAAACGATATTGTTTGTATGTTTGTTATTAAAAACAGAGAGAAATATACAAATTAGTTTGCATAATTTGAAGCTTGTCAGCAGAAATATAATTAAATGACAATTACAAACTTCTCTGCTCTTTGTAGCCATAAAAATTATTCAAGATTATTAGATAATTATGCTTTATTTTTATATATTTAAAAATTTACTAAAAATATAATATGTTTAAAGAGCAGAATTAACACATTTGTGCCATGTGAGCTGTTTGTTACAGTTTCTATAGTTGAACAGGGCATGTATAAATGTTAATTTTGTCTCTTTAGAGCTGAAACAATTTAAGCTCTTAGGTGAGCTAGAAAGACTAAAAATAGCTTAGATGTAAAGATTTCAAGATTTTCATTTTGAAAAAAATGTAAGTTTAGGTTTGCTAAGTAAAAATATGTTTTCTGTACTCAATGACAATAAAATATTCACTCAAAATTCATAAATGTCATTCTTCTGCATTATTTACACAGGCAAATAATAGTTAAAACAATTTATTTTTGTATCAGATAAAATTTTGTCAAATTTGAATGTTTAGAAATGGCAAAAAAATGCAGAAAATAATTGCAATTTTGACATTTTTATGCTCTTGTAACTGGTAAAACATTCCAAGAGAACCACCAAATGATGTGCTTTCACTTTTTAATTTAGAAAAATTACATGTATGGATGTTCATAATTAGTTTCTCCATAAGATGCTTTTATTGAACAGATATTTTATCAATATGCATTTGAAATTGAAAAAATTTGGTGATCTGTGAGACTAGTGTGTTCAGCGCCCATCAGATCACTCGAGTTTAATACGCCCATTGAGTGAAAGATAGTATTCCAGTCATAAGCAGCTTAGAATAACAAATGCATTTCTTTAGGTGCGACCTAACTGGAATTATTGCAACTGCATGCGGCGACGACTGCATTCGTCTCTTTCAAGAAGATGCCATTCGGGATCCCGATTCTCCAACCTTCAGTCTCGTTGTGACTGTCAGAAATGCCCATTCTCAGGATGTTAATGGCATTGCTTGGAACCCAAAAGTGCCTGGATTGTTAGCTTCAGGGGGTGATGATTGTACTGTAAAACTGTGGAGAACACAGGAGGAATAAAACATTTCCCATTATTTAATTGGAACTATTTTTTCAAGTAAATCAACTGGCACATTAGAATAAATTACAATTAGTTTTTTAAATAGCAAAGTAAAATTTAAATGGAAATGTTTAATATTTTTATTGTTATTTAAATACTAATTAAATTTTTGTATAAAAATATGCTGTAAAATTGCTCGATTAATTATAATTGTCTCAGTTACATAATAATTGTTAATATAATTATTATTTTTTACTATGGGATGAGTGGAAAGTAACTAGACATTGAGATATTGCTATAATTTTTGTAATAATAATGCAATCATAATAAAATGTGTGTGTCCGTGTACATCAATAAATGGAATTTTATAATTTCCATATCGGTGGTATGGACAATGACTAAGAGGCTGCATGTGCAGTGGCAAAAAAGACAGCCGACCACTAGTCTATATGGGAACAAGTGTAAATTGATGTGAGACTCCATGCCTCCATGCTGTAAGGTGTGGAAATCAGTGATTGTCATGCAGAGATGGTGACATATGATGAAGGGAAGTTATGGCACAATCTGTCCAGAAATAATCAAGAATTGTCATCGAAAGCTAATGATTGCAAGTTTGGTTGCAGACGTACAGAGAACTGGCCATTCATCCACATCAGGATCTCTAGTTGTTTGAAAAAATTGGCAGACAATGCCAGTGCCTGCATTGAATTCTAAGGTATTCATCCATATTTCCACTTAATAAGTTACGTGTCACGTAATTTTTATCATATTTGGAACAGAAATATAGAAATTATAGTGATTTCTCAATGCCTAGTTTCTTTTCACCCACTCTGTGTATTGTCTTATAAATATGAAAACTTAGATGCATTGTAGAAATGTTTGTTATTTAATTCAATTTAAAACTTTCTAAGATCATGCTGCTTAAGTTTTGTAAATGTTGTGATTTCATATCAACGATACAATAACAATGTGGTCGATAAATCCGTTTTATTTGAGTCTTCATTACATAACAGATCATCATCGTCTCAGATTTGCCGAATAATACTATTCAGCTGGTAGTGTTAGAATGCAGCATATCCTCACTGAGAGAGTTCAGATTTGTGGCAAACTTGTCCATAAGCAGAGAAGTGGTAAATAAAAATGGGACTTGGTGTAGTCATGTTGAGCAAATCCGTGTTCATGGTGCCCATGTGAACTGCATTTGCAAAGAGGGATGATAATGAAATAAAAAGGAACAGAATTTACTAATAACCTAAAAGAAGCATGCTGGCCAAACTCAGGTTCACACTATGTGGACAGTTATTTTCTCCAGTGCTTAGAGAGGGGATAAATAAAAATGGAATAGAATAATCACAAAATTGATTTATGAGAAGCATTTTTAATTGAAATCTAACAAACGTTTTAAAATACAATGCATTTAATCTGTATTCGTGTTTTGTCTCACACGAAAATTATGTAAAAATTTTTGAGACATTCTCATTTTAATTATTTTGTTAATTCAAGATAAAAATAAAACACTTTCATAAAAAATAATAAGTTTATTATATGAAAATAAATATGGCAACAGTCTATGTTCATTCTGTACAGAAGTATATTTTCTATAATTCAATTGCAATTATTCTTCCAATATACTTGGGTTGGCCAAAGTACTGAAGGCACCGGCTTACCTCCAGGGGATTTGGGTTGGAGTCAGTCGACACGGATGTTTCGGGCCTGGCGAAATCCCTTTAGTGACCCTGTAGTGTCCACAAGGTGGAAATATTGTAGTTCAAATCAGATCATTGTGGAATCATCTTAAAAACATTCTTGTCACTGAATAGTTCCATAACTAATCGAATTCCCGAGTTCAACACGTAATATACTCTTTCCATTTTTACTACTTTCTTCTTCCTTAAGGCGTTTGTACTCCGTTTTAAAGAATACCACAAAAATGAAATACAGAAGAGTTAAGATTGCATTTATGACGAATAACGAGGCTGAAAATTAAGCAAATATATTAATTTTAAATCTCGAATTAAACTCTTTAAACAAGATTTTCTTAAGGCACTCACATCTCATGTCGATGATACCCATTTGCATGATAAAAAGGTAAACGGTGCCATGAATTTGCCTGTAACGAATTTATAAATATAAATGATCCATTAACTAATTTTAATTAAGAGACGTCGAGAATTAAATGTTATTTTACCCCACGATAAACAGTATTCCCGTGCTCGTAGCTTCCGGCACCAACGGATACGTACACTCGATGGACAACTCCAGATTTACGGTGTAGGCGGACATAATAAATATTCCGAATAGCACTAAGAGTATGGTAATTGCGTATTGCATGTCCGAATATCCCGCAATCTGAAAACATTACACATTCAATTTTGCATACAGTTACCTGGAAATGTCTCGTAAGATGTATTAATCTTACCACTGTAAATATATCCAGAAGAACGAAAGCCACGCCTGCCAAAACTTTTGCAGTAATGGAAAATAATTTGGTTCTGTCTAGGAATATTCCAGTGGCTAAACCTGCCACAAATCCAAACGAGATCATCAGGACAACGCACAGTCCAGAAAATTTCTAGGAAAGATAGAAATAGAACGTTTGGTACGTCCATTCCCGAGATACGATGCAAAACAGATGCCTGAATACACACGCGCAATTTTTATGGAGTAAAAGTAACTCGAAACAAGGAAACATCACTTACGTTGCTGTATCCTGTGAGGAGTAGAATTTCTTCTAACGAACTAACAAAAACTGCATAAACTCCCGTAATTGCTCCGCCAAAGAGTAACAATATTATGTAGGCCTTATTGGTAAATAACTATAAATTAGAAAAATAATTAGTAATTATATTTAATTATTCACGATCGGTGTTAAAATTTTAATTACTTCTCTAAGTGCGGCTGGAAAAGAATATGTCTGGTGTGCTTCTGCACTCTCGCTGGGTGGAGTGGGAGGTTTGGACGAAGTTATGGTTAAGCACGTGGCGACCACACCGATGACGGCAAAAACACACGAACAAAAGTTCTGTAATTAATTAATTAATTAGTTGACAAATTTGAGAGTCGTTATATTTATACCGAGAAAAATAAACATTTACCAGCCACGGAATGTCTTCCGGTGATGTCACAAATACGGGAACCATTCCAATTCCCAGCATGATTCCAAGGGGACACCCTTGAATAAAGTTTGTAAATTCAGATATTAATTAATACATTCTTAAGATTGTAGATATAAATATAAATTAGTTTACATAATTATCAATAAACATTGTCTGATTGGAATCTGATCAAGAATTGATGATTGGTACTAAGGTTGGTATAAGTTAATTTATATTATTCTAATTAGGTTGGTCGGTTTGGAACCGTGAAATATCGGTTTTAATTGCTATCTAGCATGCAGTAAATGGAAATTAATCATTATTTTTATCTCTTGTAAAGAATTTTCGTGGGAAATAACGCTGAAGAAGATAATACAGTATATGCGTAATGATATAACCACCATAAGCAGTGAATGAGGAATACCAGATCTTTGCAGATCATGTTCATTGTTTTTCCCAATTGATTTTTCTAACAAACGACCATTATGTGCCAGATGGCCGAGAGGTTAAGGTGCCAGTTTACTGTCCTGACAAACCCATCAACCCCCAGAAATTTTTCGGGGTGGTCCTTTCCGGATATGTCACGCTCCTTCCTCACCATCCGGTTGCCCCATTTTGGATCTGGCTTAAGAAAGCTCTCTAAATGCAAAACACGCGATCACTAAAGAATTACTCAAAGACTGTATAGACTTAATACTGCTCGTTTTAAAAATTCTACCTTCGTCAATTGAATGTAGTTATTGCATATTTATTATGGACAGCAAACAAGCTTATTTGTCAAATTAACCAATAAAATAATCATACCCATGGCAATAACAGATGTTGCTACTGTTCTCTCGTTGGAAGGAAACCACAATTCGCCCGCCTTTGTTGGTACGTTAACGAGCATCTGTGCCGAAGCACAAACAGCTTGGCCTAATAAGATAATTTTGAATCTCGATTGTTGTTCTACGAATTGCGTGTTGCTCATGAATTTTATAGCCGCTCCAACTACGTTTAACCATGCGCCGAGCCATACCTGCAATTAGAAAAAAAAAAGATTTACTATTCAAAACATTTAATAATATGCAAATAGATTATTATTAAGATTATTTGAATTTGGTGATCAACAAGATTACTTTCTATAAATACAAGTACAATAGATGCCTCTATAAATGACCGGACGGCCTTCAGTCTGCCGCTTTGGGGGCTGTGTTCTGATGGATGCCACCTACGTGCCAAAGCGGTTAAGGTGTCAGAGTGGCCACCACCGGATGAGATTTGAGGAATGAATTCTCTCGAAGGAAATTCAGATTATTCAGTGCCAAGTTTACACGGAACTTACATAGAAATAATTATTGATGTTGGTCCTTGTAGAACCTCAATTCTAAAATTATATTGATAAATTGATAAGAGGTCGGTGATAAACCGATAAAGAATCTGATAAGTGGACACAAAGTCTATAAAAAATTAAAAGTTTAGAATTTGAGACCGACAAATGCTTTGGGCCGATCCATTCTCTTCCGACGATCCAACGCACAAATCATTTTCCTACCCATTATCGTTAATGAATTAAATGAAAAATTACCTACTCCTTTCTTTAATCCGATGTAATCCACGAACCACAAAGCGAATATTCCCGTAGGGATGCAACATATGAAGTAAATCATGGACAACAGACTAATTTGACTCTCGCTGGCGTCGTAGTACTGTTGAGCAATCGTCGATACGCAAGAAAAACAGGCCCATAACTGAAAATAAAACAAAAGTTAAGTAAATTTGAATATCGAACTTATAAATTTGAAACAACCCGAAGTGTTATATACTTTTATATATAACAGAGAAAAAGTATGGTCATCGGTCAAAACATTACCTTCAAGATTTTTATATTTTTGAGCTCCGAACACTTTGAAACGTGGAAAAATGCAAAAAAATTCGGAGGTTTTTCTGTATGTATGAATGTAAATGTTGGTGCTTTAAAGTCGAGGGGCGATAAAGGGGATCACGTGTATCTCCAGTAGGACTTAATAACGATTTTACTCGTTATTAGCATTTACAATTTTTTTTCCTTTTTATAAAATCCATCCCTGCCATCGAAATTAAGTTTTTTTTTGTCATTTTATAATAATTAAAAATATAAAAAGTTTTTAATAATAAAATATCGTAACGGATGGCGCCACAAACGCAGTTTCAAATATTACCGGGAAAGTTAAGCAACTCGTTGGAATTGTTTTCTATGAGAAGCGTAATCCGTATCAACTGACACGGTTTAAGTTATAAAATTTTTGTTTAATTTATATTTTAATCTTATTTAAAGAAATTAACGAATGATATTTACGATTTTTTGTAATAATTATTGATATGAACCAATCACAGCTAACTCTGTAGTTGAGTCTTGACGTGTGAAAGCACGTATTTTTTTTATTATTGATGAAAGAATCATTTTAAGAGTATATTTTAACACGAAAAGTATTAAGCTTGAACGTTTTTATGGTGTTTTTATTACATTTCATCTCAAAATTGATAAAAAATAACAATCCTAGCGAAGAAAATACATGCCACACACAACTCTTTTGCTCAATTCTACGGACGGTAGACAACCAATAGGAACCAGTTCTACAGAAAATGGGCGACATAGTCAACTGTCACTCATAAATATAAACCAATCATCGATCCGATAGGCGGAACTATTGTAAATGATAGACGGTAGGCAGAGCTTTACAGAACGAATAGAAGAAAGCTATTTGACTGAATCAAGTAGGTCAGTCTCAAAATCACTTGACTGGGCTGGCAAAAATTACCCAGAAGCTATATCGAATAAGGCAATATATATAATATATGCTTTCGCTTTCATCACGTAAACTTAAACAACTGTTATTTTTTTACACTTGGACTATAAGTCAATAGGCATAATGCTAGTGGCGCGTTATCCTATGGGCAGAAAGGGAAATTGCCCGTGGCCCCCAAACCAATCTTTTATAAGAAAACATTTCGCCCAAAAATTCCCACCGAAGAAAAATGAAGTCAAAAGTATACGTGGGGCCCCTTATTTCAAATTTGCCTGGGCCCTGCGAAGCTATACCGTGCCCAGTGCCGGCTGGAGAGGAGAAATATACCAATCAGGACTTTTTAGTTTGCCTCTCTAGCCCCTAATGATTTATTACTAGCTAAGGATTGCTTAAAAAGTAATATGCGTAAAGATAACAAATACGAAGAAGCCCGAAAGTCAGTTAACTAGTTTTATTCAGCACGAATCGACAGCATTCAGATTTTTCTTTATATATTCCAAATAGATTTTTGCAAATATGAGTTTAAAACTGTGCTTTCCTCCTACAAAATTAGTAAATACGAGAATAGTTAACCGACGTTTGGGCCAACTTTTTTTTTTTACTCTTTCCGCCCTTTGGGCACTAACAGGGCCTCTTAAAGCAGGTCCATTATGAGTTCGGCCAGGCCCACAATGGGGCGACCGGGTGGTGAGGTACGGGGCCCGACATATCCGAACGGACCACCCCCGAAAAATTTCTGGAGATTTTTCGACCCGTCCGGATTCAATCCGGGTACCTCAGAGCTGTAGGCTGCCACCTTGACCGCTCGGCCAATTTGGGCC
This sequence comes from Centruroides sculpturatus, assembly GCF_000671375.1. NCBI lineage: Eukaryota > Metazoa > Arthropoda > Arachnida > Scorpiones > Buthidae > Centruroides > Centruroides sculpturatus. The sequence continues at coordinate 814,174 of NW_019384551.1, read as the reverse complement.
ACCCTGTACAGTCATAAAGTAACAAATCCTATACATTTTTAAAGAACCGCACAGTTGAAAAGTGTTAAAAATATAAAATTATACCTAGAAGATTTACAGATTTATATTGAAATGCAACAAGGTAACGCTCAGAAACAATAAAATTTAACACGTGCTGTATTAATTTTACAAAAATTAAGATGACTTACCTCAGTATTCGAAACATTCAACAGAGTTATCGTCAATAAGACGAACCATCTCCTTCCATACACTTTATGTGCACTCATTATATCAATAGAAGTGGATAAACAAACAGACGACCCGACTTACGTCTCATTTTATAGTATTTCCTTCTTTAATTTCATTGGTTATTGTAGAAGCTGACATCATAATTGGATTTACAATGAAATCATTGAAATAAATATAGGGAAAAACATTATTTACAAATAAGATACTTCATTCCTATTATTGATTTAAAAATAGTGATAAACAGCTAAATTTATTTTGAAATTAACGATAATCTGTATCGTTGATAAGGATAATACAATGTTTCATTATGGCGCCTTATAAAAAAGTACGTTGAAAAAATGAACTTATCTCGAGATTCCGCTAAATTTATCTGATCCTTTTGAAATCTTGGAATGACAGGACATGTTTATTATGATTTGAAGATGGCGTATCACGAGTTATATAATATTTTTCCCATTGTGTTTCCACGAAAAGACTGTATTATCAATATTTAGCGTAAAAATGGAAAAACCTTTTGTATTTCTTCATAATACACGCGCAGCAAGAACTCTCATCCCTTTGCATGTCTCCGGTACAATGGTGATTGGAGTGGATCACTCCTTTGGCTGGTCTTCCGAAAGGCCTATTGCGCCTTTGAGTTTTTTTAACTCTTTCCGTCCTGTGGGCACTAAGAAGTCCTCTTTTTTAGCAAGCCCATTAAGAGTTCGACTGTACCCTTGTTTGGACCTTTACCATCCGACCAACAATGGGGTAGTCGGATGGTGAGAGACGGACACCAGGAAAATTTCTGGGTTTTTGACCCGTTCGGATTCGATTCCGGATCCCCCAGAGCGGTAGGCTGTCTTTAGTTTGGGATTTTTATCCATAATTTATTAGATGAATCGGAAGTTGTGGTTATGTAAAAATGGTTCCTATATAACATTAAGAAATAATAGTCGTTGTATAACATTATAATGTAGAACAGAAGAAATTTTTTTAGAGTTTATCTTGCAACGTTTTTACGATTGTAAAGTTACGATAAGGAACAAAGGGTTACGTTTAACATTATTTATTTAACACAGTTTGGATAGGGAAACCCCGCAGTAATTTAGGTTATTTTAAATATTGATATGTAAATTAAGCCGGTGTTACTGATACGACACTTATTACGTAAGTAAATGACCAGCAATATGACATCTTTTCACTCATCGTTCAATTCTTTCTTGGCCTGTCGATTGGTTGGAATATTGAACATTCTTACGTCAAATTGACTCATTGCTTCGGGTTCTACCACAAGAAATTCTAAAGAATAGCGCAGATTTTTTACGTAAATTTGACGTAACCAATCGAACAGACCTATAAATCCGTTTAAATTCCTCAACTCGAATATATTGCATTTAACTTAATTTTTGAAATAAGTAAATTTAAATAAAAATATAAATAAAAATTTTTTCTATTCTCGAAGTATAGGTAACAGAATCGAACCCGGTCTCTTATTGAATAACGAATATCAGCAAAAAACTACTGTTTATTTTGTGGAGGTAATAATCTCTCGCCTTATCTGCATTATTCATAATCGGCGTAATAAATATAAATTATAAAAGCATGAATTATTTATATTGAAAAACATAATGGATATAAATTGCGTCGAGAGTTAAGGTAGCGACCGTGTCATTGATCTACCACACCACTAGTAATGTGAAAGTCTGGGTCCGTTTTTTATCTGGATTTTTCCAGTTTGAGCAGTTCTGAAAGTGTTTCGCACATTATCATACTGCTCTAAGGCCATTTTCTCAAAATCCTTCCAATGAAATATGGTAATTGCAATGTATCACAACCTTATAAAGCCAACATAACTATTCGAAGCTTTTTATGGCCCACCAGTAGCCGAGTGGATAAAACTACACAACACTTGTAGTCGGTCGTGGGTTGGCACCTGGCCTACGGGCTGGCCACGTGGAATTTTTCGGATTTTCTTCACGTCAATAACACCTAAATAGAGTTCAGTTTTCCGTAGAAAGTCATCCCGGAAGGCAGTGTTACATCGCCGTATACAGACAAATAAAAAAGCTAGTTTGTTTATATACGGCAAGCTAATTTATGGTTCTTTATCAAGTGTAAACACGAAAAAAGTTATAAACTAGCTTGAAGACGTTGTAGAATCGATCCAGTTCAAGCGTGCCAAGGATTAAACGAAGCATAATTCAAATATACTGGCAACATTCAGGTATTTTTAATACTCTAGCGGGGTGTATCGTTAAAATCGGTCAAAATGGCGTTCACAGACTTCGTTTTCAACACTAGTTTATCAATTATTGGTTGCATCAACTTCGAAGCTCGTATCGATGTTGACGTTCATATCTGGAAGGATGCCAACGAAACGCTTCTCCGAAACAGTGTTTCGTTGGGAATTTACACGTTTCCTACTAAACGGAAATTCAGATTTTTCGGATGTCTTTCAGAATTTAAATGACAGTTGTTTAAGTAGGCCTAGAAATAGCCTATTAAGATGGATATGCGAGTGTAGACCGAATCTACTTATGTCCAGTTTCTGAAGATGACAGGTAAAGTAGATTCCTTCTTGAAACTTTTTATTAAAAAAAATGTTAATTTTTATTAATTTAATATAAGATCAGTTTATTTTACAAATAATTAAAATGTCTGCAATTGTAAACATTCTTGAAAAAATAAATAATACTGGCCATGCCCATTCAATCCTTTCTACAGACTTTTTTCTTGCCTATCCGGAATTCGCCCAGATCCTCAATGAGGTAATTGGCATAAAAGACTGGCTGCTATCCATGAGAATTTCCAACTCAATCCAAATTCTATAGCTTCTATCCATCGATGCGTTTTGTTCAGAACCCGATACAGTAGCAATCCCAAAATTTTCCAGAGAAACCTATGATGGCCCGGCGCAAATTAGCCAAGCCCGAAACTATTCCGGAATTTGAATTTCCAGCTAACAGCGGAAAACCTTAGATTCGTCCAATGAGTATAGGGTAATCTGCAATTGTCTTATCGCTCGTAAGCAAATTGAGAACAGAATAGGGGTTATTCGTACTAACGGAAGTTATCGGGTCCTCTATTTTTTCCATCCACTACTGTCAAACCTCTGACATTTTACTGTTTATTTCTCAATCGATCTATTGGCTCGTTGATTGATCAATACTATTTAACTTTTTTTGTCGGTTTTGTGAAATCCAAACATAACAAAGGAAGGAAATCGTCAATAGCCTACATTATGCCCATGAACCATTAAAAACTTTCTAGAGGGCAAAGTTTGGAGACAATTTTAAATAAAAATTTATAGACGTAATTTTTTGGGATTTTTTTCGTAAGTAGATTATAGACATAGTATTGCAGTAATACAAAAAAAAAAAAAAAAAAAAAAAAATAGATAAAGAATTCCACGGTCGAGAGTGTAAGGTTACGTATCTCAAGCAATTGTAAGCAATATTTTTTGATCTACTCTACGCTCTCTCTCTCTCTCGTTTATAAGCAATATTTTAAATGTCGTAATTCAAGTCTTTGCAACAAAAATCAGCGAGATTGCGGCTGAAGCGCCGCTACCTTGCAAGCGGAGCTCGACGTTTGACGTTCACGTTTTAGAAATAAAAACTTCGGCCGCAACCTCGCTATTAATTTTTAATATCAAGCGAGGCTCGCCGCAAACAGAGCAAAGCCCGAAAACAAAATTTCGAATTTCTCTACGTTGCGCTGAGCCATCTTGGATTCGTCCAGGAAATTCTAGGATCGAGCTTAGACCCTAACGTTTACACTATCTGTATGAAATTCTCGAAATAGTTGACATTAAATATTTTTTAATGTCTCACGAAATTCTTACCACTAAAAGTAATTTAAATACATCTCTCTCTCGCTTTAACTCCAGCTAAATCTAACAAATCTTCAGTGTGGAGGAATGTGTTTTTTCAGTTTATTAAAAAGTTCAATTTGTTCACCAATATCTTCTGAGATGGCACATTTACATCTCCTAATTTTGTTTTGTACATTTGTACATTTAGTGAAAATTTATCAACGTTATTCAGTGACTAAGTACTGTACATCCACGTGCTCATCTTAAGTGCTTCTTCGCCCATTTTGTGGTAGTATACAATCTTGGAAGAGTAAGTCCTACCCTCTTAATCTCTATGGAGGCTTATGGGCATCTATTTTTAAACATACTGCGACTCAGACCCATAAACAAACTGTCGACACGGTCTCTAGTCGAATGCTTCTAGTTTGGCCGAAGCGCCTTTGATTTTCTGGCAACCATCGTTTGATAAAAGACGAGCATTTTAAAAATAATTTTTAAATTTTAGCAACAACGAAAAAATCGGAGAAACACTTTAAATACCTTTAAAATGATTATTTAATATTTTTAAAATAGAATCTCGAGCTTACAAAACCTTCCAATCTTCCTTATTCACATTTCGCTATCTCAAGAAATCATCTAGAGATATAGAAAAATTGATGTCAAGTACAGGTCGAAGCTCAATGCAGAAACTACTATCTACTTTTTATTAAAAGTAAGCTAAAATTAACATTATCAATCGGAATTTTGTTATTTACACAACCTGCTCAGTGGCCTAGTAGATAAAACCACCGAATACTGGTAATTGGCCGCGGGTTCAGACCTGGCCACCTAAAGTTTTTCGGTTTTCTTCCCGTTTGTAATACCTAAACAGGAGTTTTACTCCATAGAAGGGGAATCAAGAAGCATCCTCCTGTTTGATAATTAATCGCCCGATAGATATCATCTGTGATCCCTAGCCTCTGTCGGAGTTAAGACATTACAGACGTGCTGATTTGTTAAAAACCCTTTTTAGTAGTTGTGTAACTTACTATCTATCTATTAACTTAATACTAATACATATATTACGAATTATTTCATAGATTTATTCGACTCGTAAGTTCGATGGTTTTCTGCAGACAATTATCAGGTACTAGCGAGATACATTACAATTTAATAATTTCGTCATACAGTAGACTATAGTTACCAAAATCAATTCTTTGATAATGAAACCATCATTCAAGTATGTTCGGTACCGCCATTCTATCAGATTATTTATCTGATTATTGTGTTATTATAATAGAACGAGATTCTAAAATAAAACTATTGAATTTTAAAATGAAAGTAAAAGAAAATTTATATAACAACAATTATTAATTTTGATATCACTTGTGAGAAAAATGATAGAATATATCTACGTTTCGTAGAAACTCGGTAAATATCTAATCAATTCTGTTATATTCCGCACGAAAAGCAACACAAGAATCGAAGGTCTTGGAAAGTTTACAATTATACAGAAAATATAATTCGAATTGTATCACTTGCGCAATTTTCTGCATTATAATGGAAAGCGTATTCTATAATAATAATGAAAATGGATTGGGAAGATGTATACCAACTTATAGAAAACACCGATATATCTTTAGATGATAATGAAAAAATACACCAATACATCTCATAACTTATGAAAATAATTAGTATAACAATGTTTTTGTATTAAATTTATGGTAAGCATTGTTGTTTGACACAATACAGTAATTATTAAACCACTCTTGCCTCAATATATATATATATAAATTATAATAAATACAGTCTATGTAAGCCCGTAAGTTTAAACACAATATTACAATACAGTAAGTTATATGCTTCCAAGTTTCAGTATTTTACGCAAGATGTTTCTATGCCATATTATCATAGTACGTTTTCATTTAGTAGGCTAATACCTCTTGTTATATGTAAGCAACCATAATACTGGTTCTATGTTTCCGCAGCACATTCGGTTTTGTCAAAGTAGGTCTATGATTCTACTTAATTAATCACTTCTGTTAGAACATATTAATAGTATGTTGCTAGTCTATATAACCGAAGATAGTACTAGAAATGTGCGCTGTGACAGAAGTATATAAAGTAGTCAAGTTTCTACGTTTCTATAGCATAATACTGTAATAAATGTTATACAGCATAGTCAACTTATTGTCATACTGTAATGTTGTGACATATTACAGTATACTCATAGTATGTTGCTGTATCATATTAGTGTTACTAGCGTATCGGTATGCCTTATTTCATTGCTTTTCATATAAATGTCGGGTATATATTACAGTAGAATGTCTTAATTACATACACAGGTTATGATTATTAGCAAATTTTGACTCCAAAGAAAATATTTCCATAATGCTTTGAATAATTCTCTTTCATATTTCTTAAATTTCATTTTTAAGCATTATCCAAGAAAAACAATTGATTATCGAAGATAAAAATCTCTGAAAGATAAACAATTGAAACTTGTTTCGTGATTACTTCCTCAGTTATCTTGATTAACATATGTAAATCAATATAAATTACATCAGAGTCAAAGTTAAGTCAAGCTGAATTAAGTTCAAAGAAAGGTGTTGAAGTTATCTTCAAAAATATACACGGGGGATCCAAAAGTCACCATTTAAAAACTAAATTGATATAGATAATCAAATATTTAAATAGGAAAGATTATAGGATTGTCTCTCGGATAAATCGCTATTAGTTTGCGAATTTTGCAGCGCATTTATAGTGGGCTCGGCCCACTATAGAACGGTAAAATCGAGACTACGCTTAATGGATCATGCTCGAGTCATATTAAAAATAAAATCGCAACGTATAAGATAATTTGTTCAAAAATGTCAAGCAATTTAAAATGTGATAAAAGGAACTATTTCCAAAATTTTCGGTTTCCCCCTAGTGTCGGTTAGACATCACGTAAGACATTTTTAAAATCTAAGTTGAAGCACGATGTGATATGGGCTTTACACTATACAGTAAAACCTAGAACATCTTTCCGTTTTGAATAGGATCCTATAAGTAAAATACTAGTCAGTAGAGTCCCGTAAAGATGAAATGGAACAATGGACACCGATGGTATAACACAAATCAAAGAAATTTTTCAGCGTTACATCAGCTAAATTGTAAATTCACAAACACTTCCAACGGTATTGGGTTTTAACGACGGTTTTATTCTTCCGCCTATCACACACGTTTCAGTGTTTTCAGCGTCTTTGAAGCATAAAACACAACTCATTCAGAACTGCTTCCTTCCCTCGCTGCCAATTCTTTTAAATTTCCTTTTCTGAATTAATAAAAATTCAACCCTCCATAAACCGCATTCAAATTTAAGAGCGATTGTACCGTATTGTGTCGTATAAGATTTAGAATCGTAGCTGGTACCGAATTCCGAATACGAGAACACGAGCGTCCGTAGACAGTAAAAGCCTAGACTAGTCAAAAGCCGAGATTGAATTTCTGAGATCCCCCCTCGTGATGAGATACGACTTGAGCCATTTCTACAAATTTTCGGGTTTTCGAATTCATAATTGCAGCAGTTGCCGAGCAAGATACTTGGCAAGAGCCGGCCAGATTACACACACTTTAACACACATGGGAGTGGAGTGTGTGTGTAAGTCCACGGCTCGATTAACGATAGTAGTATTTGTTTCGGATTTAGAACAAATCGGTTTTCGAACAACTTTTAGGAACGAATTAAGTTCGAAAACACAGATTTCACTTGTGTAATCTTTTTACGCAATGATTTATAAGAATATAAATTCTGTTTTTCTAACAAAATATGCACGATTACGTAAGTCTTTTAGTATATCGTATGTAATTATATCACTTAAGCATAATCTACGGCATTCTATGAATATGGTTTAATGGCGGAAAGATAAATCATCCGAATTTAAACACGCGATATATGTTAATATTGCCTAGACAATCAAACTGCGAACACACTGGTATAATGTTACAGTAAGACCTCGTTTAGCGCTTCCTCGATTAACGTGCGCGCATACGTTTGTATGTTATGTAGCATATATTATGCAAAATTAATATAAAAATAACTCTAAAGTAAAGTTTGTTTATTTTTGGTCGCGTGTTCCACTTTCCCATTTACTATGGGCTAAAATGGTCTCGTTTAACGCTGTTTCATTTAGCGCTTTGTCGTCTAGGAATGCATCCGAAGCGCTAAACGAGATCTTACTGTATTTATGCTCGAGAATTTCAGCACACTACGAATGTAATATCTGGACTGATTAAAAAGTATCTTTATTTCATTGGAACTATGAAAACAGGCGCTACGTTTTTCAAAATCATTTAACACGACTATTAAATAAAAGATCTATATGAAAGAATAAAACTGATTCGTCAAGAAGTGAAACATGAAAATATTTGAGATAATCGGCGTGTCGAATAGATATTTAAGTATTTATAAATTTACACGCTATCACATTACCTTCTAAGATTAATCCATCTACAGCTATCTCCGTCCCCAGTAGAACCATTTCATAGTACAGTAAATCATAACGATAATTCTGAAGTCAAATATGTAGGATGATTCCAGTTCTCTCAAATATCATACGAAAGCTCATTTCTCATTATTATTAGAATTTAGACCGTACACCAGCATTCATTTAACAGATTAAACTACGTAATTAATACGTTCATACCATAAAAAATCACTCCGAAAATAAAATTTACCTAATGGAATGAACTATTAATAATTTCATAATTGACTTTTCCAGGCCCTGGCTCCAGCCAAATAAGTTTTAAGCGCTTTTGTTCGAGATACGACTACACTACTCGAGCCACTTATAACCCGTTTCAGAACTTTTATATACTGTAAACAATAAAAATAGATTTTTCCCATCACATACAATATTAAAAATATTAAATTTTAGTATTATTCATAGCTATATCAAATTATAACGGACAGAAAATCAGAGTAAAGAGTGAGATACCAAGAAACAATTAACTAATGACTACTATTTACCATTTATTTACGATCGGCATCGGACTGAAGTGTTTCGATCTGTTAGAAAAGTAACAGTAAATAGGTTATAAAATGTAAATAAAATTAACGTAATATTATTAAAAGATACCAAAAACAATCAATAAGGCCATAAAAATGAACATAATTTATGTAAATTGTTTTGCTCAACTATGAAGAAACAAACAGGTTAATCACAAAAAAGAAAAATACTGCTTATAACTTTTAAAAATAATTTTTTCTGTTAAAAATAATATTTTTTTTAACAGAAAAAATATTTCGGGAAATTAATGTATTTTAACTGATGTAACCGATAAAATATCTAAATTTAAAAAGTGTCCTTGCAATTATTCCGTGTCGTCATACCGCTATTACGTTATATTTGTTTGGTGTTTTTTGGTCATTAGAGGTGTTATCGGGTTTATCAAGGTCGAGATGAAAGCGTATTATTTAAGATAAATATGTTCCAACATTTTCTACGTTGAAACGTTTACATCTATTAGAGAAGTCTGAATTTTAAAACTGACAAACGAATTGAGTTGCCAATAAAAACAGATGTAACAATCTTCTAGTTACGAAGAGAGAAAACAAATTTCACAATCTTACTTCCGGAATATCAAAGCTTCTAAATAAATAAAAATTAATATAGGAATTGTGCTATAATTTTACGACTTTAAAACTGAATTTTCTACTTTACATCAATAAATTCGCGATTTTCATTCTGAACGAGGATCAGAGTAAAATATACCTTTATCGTTTAAGTGTTTACAGGCCTGTAGAACGTCTTTATATTTCTATTATTATTATATATGCTACAATTACTTACATTAATTCGTACAGAAGTTACAAATCTCGATAAATAGACCGAATAATTGAAATTAATCAGACAACGAACTGATGTAAATATCGATTATTTAACACTCGAAATAGGTTATTTTTAAAGTACAGTAATATTCTTTTGCACTTGAATCCGAATTTATATTTCTAGAACAACTTCCGACTTACACAGGATGGCATTTGGATTTAATACTTGAGAGAACACGACCAATAATTCAAAAATCAATTATTTTTCCTGTTGAATTACGGCATCGTTCCGAGCGTAAGCTCGTACTACATACCTCACCACTTTCAACAAATTAACGACGAGATCATTTCAGAATTTGCCTACAGACTACGATTCAAACACTATTGAGTTTCCTGTCTATATAAATAATCCATTGCTTCCTGTTATGCCCCTCGGAAAGATAATTTTAACGATATCGACGTATATAATTAGTATAGGAGAGAGAGGTAACTTCCTACGAATGTTACTATATAAAAATTAAATTAACAAGTCGAACAGATAAACAATTCTCGGAAGGGTTGCCGTTAGCTTATATAAAGACCCTACGAAAGGGCGGGCCGAGGTCCGGTAAGATCCCTGGAGTGTAGTCTGCACGGTGTCCCTCTCTCCGCCATGGCTCCTACAAACGTACAAAAGAGAATATTGTCCCTGTTCGAATTTGTTAACTTGAACACCAAGGATAAATTCAGCAGGATCGTCGAAAGGGGAGAAAAAAATCTCGGAATACTCGGACGAGGACAGCTATTTTCGTGTTTCCACAAGGAACACTTAGAAGAAGCCAGAGTGTTCTACGAGATGCTGCTCGGTAAATTTAGGTGTTATACGTATTTTATATTCAATTTGACAATGTTCTAACGTTTAAAACTTTACAGCCGCTCCGACTTTCGACGACTTTCTGGACCTGTGCCATCAAGCCCGTGATTATCTCAACGAAGGATTGTTCATATATGGTCTTTCCGTCGCCATACTTCACCGTGAAGATTGCAGGGGTATAACTTTACCCCCAATCCAGGAGATCTTCCCCGACAAATTCATTAACGTCGAAACTCTGCACGCGGCCTTCAACCAGATTCAGGAAGCTGGAAAAGTCGAAGTTGGAGTAAGTTTTGAATTGCTTTGTTAGAGAAAAAATAGAAATGAAGCCAACACCGTCAGAATATTTACTTTCAATTTATAGACAGAGATCATTGTCGATTGGAGGACATCCGTTAGACACGATCAACGAGTACAAGATCCCGAATTTCGCCTGTTCTACTACAGAGAAGACATTGGTCTGAATGCTCATCATTGGCATTGGCACTTGGTGTACCCAGCAACGTGGGATGCTAAAGTAACTCATAAAATAAAGAACAGAAAGGGAGAGCTTTTCTACTACATGCATCAACAGATGTGTGCACGGTAAGATATCTTTTCTTAAATTAATGATTGCGACAAAATACTTCCGCTACAGCTAACGTCAAATCTTCCAGTTACGATTGCGAGAGATTGTCCAACGACTTGCCTAAAATGATACCTTTCCACAACTTTCACGAAGCTCTGGATGGATATTCTCCACGTTTGACATCCATCATCAACGGTCTTCCCTATGCCAGTCGTCCGGCTGGTCTCAAATTGCAAGACATGAAAGAAGTATCAGTCCAAGATTTGGAAAGATGGAGAGATCGTATATTAGCGGGAATCCATCGAGGATATGTTACAGCCGACGAAGGCAGAGAAATTGCACTAACGGAAACCTTTGGCATCGACATACTCGGATCGTTAATAGAAGCTAGTGTGGATTCTGTCAACAAAGAATTCTATGGCAGTTTGCACAACTGGGGCCACGTTATGATGGCTGCCATTCAAGATCCTACGGGAAAATACATCGTAAGTTTAGATAAAAACGAAAATATAAAATCGAATTTCAAATATTCAATGCTAATTTTCCAATTATAGACCAATCCAGGTGTTATGAGCGATACCGCCACTTCACTTCGAGATCCAATCTTCTATCGCTGGCACAGATTCATCGATAATATTTTCCAAGAATACAAAAACAAATTACCTCCCTACAACAAGTATCAGGTAAAAATATTGAATTTAAAATCTCGTTAAAACGTGGATAAATTTAACTAATTTTAAATTTCTTAAGCTCGGATTTACCGGTATGGAAGTCAGAAACGTCACACTGGCAACCAAACACACCGACCCTCACAAAGTGCACACCACCTTCGTCTCTGGTCTCTTGGATATAACAAACTCTCTACCTTTAGGAACTAACGCTGTGGTTAAGGTATTGATCGATAATATAAAACGATTATCATCATAAATTTTTTTATAGTAAAAGTATATTTTATTTCTAGATCAGGTGGCCACATCTGACTCACGAGGAATTCTCTTACAAAATCCACGTGGTGAATCAATCAGCAAGAGTGAGACCATCGACCGTGCGTATCTTTTTAGCACCCGTGTACGATGAACTCGGAAACGAGATAACTATTAACAATCTGCGATCCCTGATGATCGAGCTGGATAAATTCAATTACGATGGCACGTAAAATTACCATAAAAATTGCTTAAATTACGAAATTCGTTAACTAACATATACCATTCTCTATATAGTTCAACCGGGATCTAACTTAATTGTACGCAAAGCTGAAGATTCGAGTGTAACATTGTCTAACGAGTCAACCTTCAGCGAACTTCTGAAAGGAAAAGGACATTCAAGTGCTAGTGAATACTGCAGTTGCGGATGGCCTCAACACTTACTACTTCCTAAGGGCAACTCTAGAGGAATGGATTTCCATCTCTTCGTTATGCTAACAGACTGGCTGGACGATGCGGTAAGTTAATCATCCATACACGAACAAAACGTTGAGTGCCACGTGGTACGAACTCTACGAATGTCTTGTCGCCACGTGGGACTTTCAATACGTTCGTTATACACAAAAACAATGAATATAAATTTTAAGACGAGCTTATACATTTGCAGATCGGAGAAACAGGCCAAACTGGATTATGCGTGGATGCAGTGAGCTACTGTGGTGCTAAAGATCAATTATATCCTGACAGACGAGCTATGGGTTTCCCATTCGATCGTCGCATCGAAGCCAATTCTTTCTCAGAATGGCTCCTACCCAACATGTCCGACACTATTGTTACCATTGTGCACGACGACAATTAAAAAAATAAAAACAATTATTTGAGAACCTTAAAAATCACCGGAGAATAGCACTCGATAAAAACTACATTATATAAAATGAAAACACTAAATTGTAACTTTTCGAAATAATAAAAATAAATTTGAAAATTTACCTAGTATTTATTAAAATTACTATAACAAAGAATGTTAAAGTATTTCTTTAACTGGTGAATATTAAGATTAAAATGCATTATTACGCAGACCACATTTAAAAGTTTAAACTTCAGCATTTATTCTTAGACATGCTATTTACAATTATTATTTTACACCCTTTCAAGAGCATTAACTTTGTATTAACAACCCGAGTAGTATAGATATCGATAAGGAATTCCCTGAAGATTAATCTGAAAAAAATATGTGATAATTCTCTCCCAGATAAGGGTACTAATTTAAAATTTGTCTAATCCGAAGTGACAGGATATGCTGGAGATTGAGACAAGTGTTCAAGTGCATTGGATATGTTGAGATATCTAAAAAACATTCCAAAAAGATTCAAAGTTCACAATAACTCCAAAAATTTCGATGTGTTTTTTTTATGTTGTCTAAGTACTGATAAAAGTTCAGAATTCATTCTCAAATTATAAAGTTGAACGTTCATTTTTCTTAAAAAAAATTGCTACCCACTAAAGACAATTCTTATTTTCCCTCCTATCTCTCAATTAACTTCGGAATCATATTTTAAAATAAATTAAACTTATATAATGCATTTTTCAGAATAAAATCTTCAGAATTCTTCAATTTATCCAAAAAATGTAATCATTTATTCAGAATTTGTATATAAAAATTCTTTTTTAATATATTACAAAGGAGTTATTTTAATGGATTTTACCATTATTTCTAGTTGTCAATATATTTAGTTTTTTTCTTCTTCCAATAATTTATTTGGACAATTTTTTTTTTGCTATTCTTANGATTGGATGTTCGTCTCACTCCAGACAGTTGAGAAAGCAATTCTGTAAAAATCAGAGAAATTCGTTTTACTGTTAAACAACTATTTTATTAAATATATCAAGAAAAAAAATTCATTTAATAGATCATTTAAAAATTTAATAGCTTTTTAGGTTTTTATTTCAAAATTAAATAAAATAAAAGCTTTCTTTTATAACTTAAAAATGTTTAGTTCTAACAATGAACTGGAGGCCATGAGGGAAACCAATGGATGAAACAAATGAAAAGGGAAGCTGTGGACAATTGAAAGAAGGGTGGAGTATATGCATAATTCAAATTTTTTCTCATAGGGGATACTTTCAAAATCTAGTGATGGTCATAATATATATTTAATATTAATAACAGCTAAGTAGTTACATTACATAAAAATTAGAAATTTTTTTAATATTTTTTATGCTAAGTCTTTTGTGACAACTGATGTGTGGATATGCACACACACACACACACACACAACACACACAGGTATTCCTTGTATAACTTGGTAGATATGTTCCAAAAGTACCATGTTATGTGAATTTGTGCTATACAAAACAAAGCGAGTCCTGGGTCATGCAAGGTTCTCGGCAACAAGACTGCTGACCGTCTTGCCAAACAAGCTGCAAAGTCTTCAGTCACTAGTACTTTCAGTTACATTCCTACCTTGTACATCAACAATCATGTCAGGAAGCAAATCTTCATTCTCTGGCAAGACAGCTGCCAGAGAATGAAGATTTCATCCCCAAGGTTGACACTACTGCTGTGATTCTTTGCCACTTTTACCCTAGTTACACCCTCACTCAGCTACTTACAGGACAAGTCAACTTTAAGCAATACTTGCATAGATTTAACCTTGGGGACAATCCACAATGCGATTGTGGTATTCAGGAGGACCAAACACCACCTCACTTAGTTTTTCGCTGCAACAGGTACAATCACGTTAGGGATACTTTAATGAGAGCTGCTATTCTTGAAGGATACAACTGGCCTTGCAACCCACGTCAACTCATTCACACATGTATAATAGAGATGTTGCGGCCGTGTATTCAGCCCAAAACATGAATGGCGCTGCCATCTGGCAATTCTAGACTGTCGATAATGGTGTTTGCCATGTCTAGCATGGCGAGTAGAAGATTGCTTTAAACTTCTTTTTTTTTTTTGCGTTTGTTTGGGGTTAAAATTATGACCTATTTTATTAAAATAATGATTATTTAAGCATTTACGAATAATATTATAAAGAAACAGACGATTTTAATCCAGAAATTATTTAATTATTCAATTTTGTAGCAAGTGATGTGAAGTGCCTATAGAATTTACATATATTTGCCTTCATAATAGATTATCTTAAGATAGGTTTGCTCTTCCACGGCATCTTCTACCATCAACAGTGCAATACATTTGTAAATTTTCTAAAAATTAATTTTCCAAATTTATATAAGCCACTACTTCCCTCGACAGAATTATGAGATAGTCCTATTGTACGGTAGGAGACATCACGCTAATTAAAAATAATTATTTAGCCCCTTTCTTCCAGCTAAACACTTCATGTATGGCCAATGTCTTTCTTGTATGTATGCATTCATGTATGCAAAACAAAGGACTAATGCAAAACATAGGGTTACATTCCAGAAGTTAGCAGAAGTGTACTATTCTTTATCATAATTAAGAAAAATATGTTTATTAAAGCAATAAATAATTTATTTCCAATCAACAATTAATTAACATCACAATTAAAAGTACCATATTGTGTGTTAATATTAATTTTAGTTAAACAAGAGTGTTTTCTTTTACAAAGTATCATTGTCATCTCAGTATTTTTATTGTTCTTGATCAGAAGTATCAGCAACATTTTCACATTTTTTTATTTTTATCATAAAGATATGTTGTTAATTGAAAATTTGTTCTTGTGAGTGACATTTGTTCAGTAGAGTACCAAGCAGCTTTTTTCCAGTATTTGTATTCAAATACCGAATTGTTTGAGTACTGAGATTGTATTTCGTTCGTTATTTTTACGAATGACATAATAATTCATAGTTGATACGTGCTTCTTGTTCTTAATTACTTATATTATTACTTTTGTCCACTTACAAGTTCTTATGAACTAGGATCTGTTATACTGAGAAAAAAGAAAAACACAATTTCCAATTAAAATATATTTATTGTAAACAATAAATGGACAAAATAACTTCCCAAGTGGACAAAAGAAGAAAAAAAAATCATTTATAGGTAAATAATATCTACAATTAAAATAGTTTAACAACACATACAAACTTTACTAAATATGAAGATTAACCTATAAAAAAATTCACAGTGATAGTCTTAAGGCCTAAAGTCTGAAAGCAATGATGATACCTGGTTGATAAGTAAGTTAGGACAAGGAAGAAAAAAACTGAACTAACAGTTTTCATTAAAGTAAATCTGACAAAAAGCACAAAATTTGAAAATTTCGATATTGTAACATAGGCAAATTTCAGACAACACACATGCTTACTTTAATAATAAAATATAATAATAATTATTGAATAATGAAGTTTATACTTAAAAATTATGAAATTCTGTACAGAGGATTTCCAAAACCATGCTAGAGTGAAATCGGAAGTTGCATTGTATGGGGGATATCCCCAATTTTCAAACAGTGTTAGAAAAAAAACATTGTTGTAGAAGTACTGTCTTAGATTGTAAATTAGAGTAAACATGATTATGCTTTTAAAAAGTTAGTCTTGCATAAAAATTAAGAAGTTATAGTGGCACAAACATCTTATGTTAGTATTATGAATTCTCTTCTGAAACAATGCCATACTGCATGTAGCATGGCAGCTGAAATCTTGCTAAGAAATAACAGGTCATTCTCTATACAGTCCATCTATTTCTTGCATGAAGGAGCAATTGTCAGGAAAATATTTTATCTGTAATAAACAGTTATATATCCTTGTTGCTGCATTCAAGCTAAATAAATTTACTCCCCCACACAATGCCTCAGCAATTAATTACAAGATCAACACTGAAAAAATGGTGTATCAGTGAAAACCTCATTGGATACAGGAAGTTTACTTTATTGTAACATTGAGCATGCAAACTTATTTTCTGACCATGCTTTTATGTATAACAAAATAAGCAAATAAAAATGTAAAAATTACCTGCTATAGGATCCATTGATTCCCGACTGCTTGGAGAGAGAGAAGATAAGCCACTTGAAGTAAACTGCATTTGCGACCTACGTGGTCGAGCACTACTCATGCCCCTACCAGGATGAGGTATTCGACGAACTTGACGAGAACTAGAGGAATCATCGTAATAATGTTAAAGAAAACTAGTTTTTATCCTTTATACAAAAATAAAAATCATCATCATTATTGAAAAATTTTAACAATTCCACAGAAAACTAATGTACAGTTTGTTGAAGTAGTCCATTCAATAACTGCTTTATTTATTAGAGTAAATTTTAAATATTGGTTGAGAATTTAAGTAAAACTTTTATTCACCATTAAAAGACTGATTGAAAATTAAGCACACAAACATACTGTTATAGAATACAGTGGAACCCCGGTTAACAAACTTAATCCGTTCCGCGATTCTGTTCGTTAACCGAAGCAATTTTTCACATAGAAATTAATGCAAATGCAATTAATCCGTTCTAGTCTTCGAAATTTTTGTCATTTTATTAGTAATATAGAATAATTTTCTTTGATGAAAATGTAGGAAAACGTAGTATCTATAATTACAGCAACAAACATATAAACTGTGTTTAATAAAATAGCACTGTACATACCTTCGTTTGTTGTAGTTGCTGGCAGAAAAGTGGTGATATACGAACCTTAATGCTTAGAAAGGGAATCCTCTCCAAAAAAAAAAATAATGGTTAGCACTTCATCGGAAGATTCTTCGAGTCGAAGTCTCTTTCGGTAAAAAACCCACCAGTGGCTAAGCGGTCTTTGTACCTTGAACACGGGGAGTTTGTGGGTTCACACCTCGCTCAGACGGGCTGGCCACGTGGAGTTTTCTGGGATTTCTCCAAGTCTGTAACCCCTAAATAGGGGCCAGTTTTCCTTAAAAACACCGCCCAGAAGGCATTCCCCCTAGTCAGATCGCCCAAGTGTTGCATTGTCATAATTTAACAAAGAAACAAACTCTTTGTGTAAGGANTATGTCTCTTTTCATCACCACTAATGCCTTGGTTTTATCTGCTTTAGTGAATGTTATGCGATTATCGCGTCCCCATCTAACCGCGTTCGTTAATTCTTTATCTGCTTTAGTGAATGTTATGCGATTATCGCGTCCCCATCTAACCGCGTTCGTTAATTAAGATACTGAGATTGGGCCCGGCCTATGCCCCTACTCCGAACAAAAGGGAGATGCTAAATAAGTGCATCCCGGACGTAGAAAGAGTGATACAAGGTATGCCGAAGATACAAAAAGAATATTACAGATGGAGGGCCACCTTCAAAGTTAAAAACTTCAAGGAGTCGACGCAGACTTGCCATTTCAAAAAAGAATTAACGAACGCGGTTAGATGGGGACGCGATAATCGCATAACATTCACTAAAGCAGATAAAACCAAGGCATTAGTGGTGATGAAAAGAGACACATACGAAAGAGGGTTACGCGAATATATAGAAGATACCAGATGCGTTGAACAAGAAAGCAAAACAATTGAAAAACTCCACACAAGAGTTAAACGTTTTTCAAAATCTGCGTTGGCGAAGAGTCTTGGAATGCAAGATATAGTCATGGACGCTCCGGACACACCCAAACTGTTTGCGTTTGCAAAAACACACAAACAAGGGCAGAAGCTAAGACCGGTGGTGGATAAAGCTAAATCTCCCACTCGCAAATTGGAGGCAGCTCTGCATCGCATCATAGCTCCACAATTACAAGGATACCGATATACTATTTCCGATTCTAGTGAGTTAATAGAGATTCTCAAGCACACAGAACAACCGGCGTGCATCTCAATCATGGATTTCCGTTCATTATACCCTTCTATTGAATTGCCGCCGTGTTTTTGTGCAGTCAGAGACTTTCTATTGCAATATGTGAACGATGAAGGGTTACGCCCGCAAATTCTAGAGTTGGCACACCTAATATGCTACAACTCCGTATTTCAGTTTAATGGCATCACATATAACCAAGGCAGAGGTGTACCCATGGGTAGTGCAACCTCAGGAGATCTATGCGAGCTGGTTATCAGAAAATTAGAGGAAAGGGTAATTACGTGTTTCTACGACAACATCATTTTGTACAAACGTTACGTCGATGACGTCATTATACTGTGGAGAAACAACCCTGACATCAACCTGTTTATAGATCAGGTAAACAACAACAATTACAGTCTTACTGTAGAGGTGGAGCAGCATAGTGACTCCACGGTCCATTTTCTGGATGTGAACATTAGAATAGAGGAGTCTCACCTAAGCACTTCGGTGTATCGGAAGCAACATGACTTCCCGACGTATATTCCAGCGGACTCATGCGACCCGTTCGGGTACAAAGTGGCAGCGTTTAGGGCGCTTGTCAAAAGGGCCTACACGCACTGCTCTACTCAGAGGGCATTAAATAAAGAGATGGAATATCTCAGAAAAGTAGCCGACATACACGGCTTCCATAACATAATACAGAGGTTGGCGACGCAATACAACAACGTAGGACCACCTTGTACTACCAATAGAGAGGATGGCATACAACAAGAACAACGCATCGTAACGGTTACTTACAACCCGATCTTGACTACTGTTTATCATAAAATCGCGAAACTGCAAGGGATACGCATAGCATATAGAAGATGTCCATCTATTTTTCCTCTTATACGTAATGAGAAGGACAAGCCTAGTCGGGATAGGCTGCCAGGGGTGTATTCGGTGCCACTCACCGACCATAGATGTGACAAGGAGCTGGTATACATTGGGGCCACAAAAAGAGCAGTCGGAGTAAGGTGGAAGGAGCACCAAAAGGACATCGAGCACAATAGATGTAGCACGGCTTTATCGGTGTATGCATCGGACCCGGAGATATCGGCGGACTTCACGAGGGCCAAACTTCTCATCACGACGTC
>NW_019384551.1:749336-793844 GCF_000671375.1 Centruroides sculpturatus | reverse complement strand
ATAACTCCAAAAATTTCGATGTGTTTTTTTTATGTTGTCTAAGTACTGATAAAAGTTCAGAATTCATTCTCAAATTATAAAGTTGAACGTTCATTTTTCTTAAAAAAAATTGCTACCCACTAAAGACAATTCTTATTTTCCCTCCTATCTCTCAATTAACTTCGGAATCATATTTTAAAATAAATTAAACTTATATAATGCATTTTTCAGAATAAAATCTTCAGAATTCTTCAATTTATCCAAAAAATGTAATCATTTATTCAGAATTTGTATATAAAAATTCTTTTTTAATATATTACAAAGGAGTTATTTTAATGGATTTTACCATTATTTCTAGTTGTCAATATATTTAGTTTTTTTCTTCTTCCAATAATTTATTTGGACAATTTTTTTTGCTATTCTTATCCTCATAATATTTTCTCAAACTGGTTCATTGTCCTGCAATAGCAGCTGATTGCATGTAAGAAAATTCACTGGGTTCACTTCCTAAACGAAGACCTAATTTCTTTCCAATGGCATCCCAATCTGGAGTATTTGCAAATTGTTCAGATAATGAAGTCAATAATAACTCTTGAACAAATAAACTACGATCAGCACTTTCTATTTCCAAATTCTGCTGTTCACTTTCGGAAAGAGAAGGATCCATACATCTAGATAATAGAAATTGTGATGATGCAGAAGAAGCTATTGCAGGAGAAGGCGTGGGCTCTAGGACAATAGTGCAATGTGAAAGAACAGCGCCACTGCTACCAGCAACTGCTCCACCAGAAGAGGCACCTGAGTTTCCAGTAACCATTCCGCTTCCAATTTGAGATTGTCTCCGTGGGAGACGGT
Source organism: Centruroides sculpturatus (assembly GCF_000671375.1). Lineage (NCBI taxonomy): Eukaryota > Metazoa > Arthropoda > Arachnida > Scorpiones > Buthidae > Centruroides > Centruroides sculpturatus. The sequence continues at coordinate 793,010 of NW_019384551.1, read as the reverse complement.
CTAACTGTTGCCGAGCTGCCTGAGCTTGTTGGCGTTCTAACTGTAACTGCATCTGGAGTTGCTGAAGTTGTGTAGTGGTGGTGGATGCAGTTGATGACTGAGCAAGATTGGATGTTCGTCTCACTCCAGACAGTTGAGAAAGCAATTCTGCTATAGGATCCATTGATTCCCGACTGCCTGGAGAGAGAGAAGATAAGCCACTTGAAGTAAACTGCATTTGCGACCTACGTGGTCGAGCACTACTCATGCCCCTACCAGGATGAGGTATTCGACGAACTTGACGAGAACTAGAGGAATCATCTAAATCTCTTGGAGTTCGGTGCTCTAATGTCAAATGGGCTGCAAAATCATCAGTAACGTTATTTGGTTCTCCACCTGGAAGAGCTGCACAAACAGGACATACCACTTCAAATGATGTATCTGGATGCTCCGATGTTACATGCTCATGTAATGTAGTCTCTGTGAAACCAGTCTTTCCACAAAATGGACAAGTATATGCCTGAGGCTGATCAACAGATATTGCTTCTCCACCATAGTACAAATCAAAATCAGCTCTAGTTAAAATGCATTGCATTGGATGTTCTGTAGTATGTCGAGTTGTGGTAGCTCCTGCTTCGTAACAAGTAGCACATAAGTCATAGTCATAACATATCAGGCATTTGTAACGTTTTCCTCTGAAGTTGCCTTTCCGACAGGAATCACAGCTAACACCTTCATGACGGGACATCGCAGTTGCTGATGCTGACGCCTCCAAATATTTTATATATTGTTGCAAGTATATTCAAATAAAGCTTAAAGAAGCTTTAATTCGACATTACAAAATCGTTTCACAATTCATTTTAAATTGATTTTAAATTGTAAACGTTCTAGAAAATTGATCAAATTGAAAACAGTTTGTTTGATTCTCAGCAGTAGGTATTATATAAGAATTACTATGGTTGTTGAAATATTGAATATAAATGGAGTTACTTTTTTAAGCAGTGAAAAACTTGAAACTAGGTAGAATATGAGTAACTCAAACAGCAGATGACTTATTCAATGTATGATTATAATGATTGATTGGTTTTAGATACTGGTACGCAACACGTGAGCAATCTGCTAATTGGAAAATGTGCATTTTGGAAAATTTTTTAAGGGAAACTGGCCCTTATTCAGACATTATAGACATGAAGAAAACCCGGAAAACTTCATGAGTCACTTGTCAACCCAAGCTAACTACCAGTGTTAAAGATCAAATCCGTTTAGCTATTGATACAGCAGGGGTATAGGATGGAAAACGATGCACCAGTAGATTTACGTAAAAAATTATTTTGCAGCTATCTTGACTGGAATTTGATCCCGGATCCTTCATGGCGACAGTCTGGCCAGCTTTCAATGTGTGAGAAAAAGAATTTCTTTGAAATGGGTTCTTGAAAGTTTTGCCATGTTACTGAAGCAAGAACACAAAATGCAGGGATAAAAATAAAAAGCTTATGGTATCGATTTGAAGGGCCACACTTATCTTTATCAAAGAGAAACTCCCAAGAAAAAATTTGACTCTTCGGGTGCCATAATTTTTACTATACGCAATATTTTTTCATCTCAGATGATTTTCTGTAGATATCATTTGCTTTTTTACTAATTTTTTCACTGCCTTTCTATTGGTTGAGAGTTATTTATGACTATTATTGCCTCTAAAACATAATTTGGTCTTGTTTGTTTGTTCAGTTATGGCAACGCAACACTTGGGTGATCTGCCTAGGGGATGCCTTCCGGGAGGTCTTTTTAAGAGAAACTGGTCCCTATTTAGGCATTACAGACATGGAGAAATATAGAAAACTCCACGTGGCCAGCCCGTCCGCATGAGGCACAAACCCATAACCAAACTCCCAGTGTTCAGGAAATGAAGACCACTTGGCCACTGGTGGGCCACAAATTTGGTCTTAAAATAGTCGATAGAAAAGCAATGAAAAATTAAAACAAAGATCAGAATATAACTGCAACAAACAGAGAGGAAGAGAAAATTGCAAAATGTAATTAATAGAACTGTTCCCTTTTTTTACTCACTGGCTTAAGTTCTAGGGGTATTATTTTATGCATCAATTCAAGATGACTATTATTTTTTCCAAATTTGTATTTTAAAATTCTACTATATACTTTAATCAACCAACAGCAGGAAATTCTCATAGTAGCCCTAGTCCCTGAACAGTACATCATACGTTTTCTTTAACAACAGTTGTGCAGGTTATCTATTAACTGCTTTCAGGGGAAAATTTTTGAATTGAAATAACATGACTTCCGGTTTGCATTGTAAGTTCATAAATAGTTAATCGGGAGACTCCTGCCCCTAAGGTTTCCATATCTGATTTCATCTAACTCCATTCTCGAGATTACAGAAAGACAGATAAGCAGACAGCAGACAGACAGATGGACGACAGTGGAATTTATAGGTCTACAATTTTTTCAAATTGCAGTCCAATTAAAACAAAAAAAGTATAAAAGTTCTTTGAAAGATTGTTTTCAAAGAACTGCTTTTCTTTGATGGGCTTTATTAACTGCTTCTGATATACAATAATTAACGATGGTACGATGTTCCAAAACATTTCCTTTTCCCAAGTAGGAAATAACTCTTAACTTAAAACAACACATACTTTGTAAGTCTTAACCATATATATATTTTATCAATATTAACAATAAATAAGTAAATTAATAATATCTACCAAATTGTATGCTTGCAAAGCATGCCAAAAAATTTCTATTGCCGAGTTGTTGTGTACCCATTGGAATAATCTCTTGAAATTTTTTTTTCATTAAAATTAACCCTATTATATTTTTTAGCAATTAAGTACTAATTTTATTTTTTTTTGGTATTCTTGATTACAATCTTAATAAATAAACTTTTAAACAGTTGTATATTGATAATGTGAAGTAAGTATATTTTGAAGGTATCTATAAACATGAATTATTTTCAATAATTTTACAATAATCATAATTTAAAAATTTTATAAATAATTTCTTGAAGAAAATGAAAAAACTTAGTTTATTGTATGACAAAAGTTTCAATTTACTACCATATTTATAGTTTTAATAATTTAATTTATTACTTATAATGTCTTATCATTTAATGAGAAATTTAATAAAAAAAAAACTCATATTATATAAAATTTTGTTGAACATAAAATATCTATATTCTATTAAGAGATAAAGATTATAATTATCAGAATTTATAGCACAACAAAATAAATATTTTAACTTCAGAAAATACAAAAACTGATGTGTCTGTAATTTCTGAATTACTGATAAAATTCTAAAAATCATATATCCGATAACTAACAGACATTTACAAATTGCCAATATTTATTTTATAAACCTGTTAAATTAAAAAACTGAAATATGTGGATTTACATTTAATGTAATTAAAAATACTAAAACATGTACCTCTTTAAAATACAAAATAAAATAATAAATTTTTTTACAAAATTCTTTAACAACAAAAATCATTCAATGATGATAAACATGAGAATTTGTGATCTATTATCCACTATTTTTCACATTATTGTTGTTATTAAAATATGAATCTGAAAGTTTGCATATAGATCACTATGTAAAATTAATATTAATTTTTGTCCTAGGAAAGTATTTTAAAGTGTAATAATAAATTATATCAACAATGGAATAAATATCCTTGCTTATAAATTTTATCCAAGTAATAAAATTAAAAGAAATTTTAAAGGGGGAACTTAAAAGAAACTTTATTTGACTTTTTAGTAAAATTTAATATTGCTTGCATCCTTAACGAGAATAGTTCAAATAATTAAAATGGTTTAAATTATTAAAAGAAAATTCCTTATCTTTCATTTCTGCTATGATATTTATAAATGAAATGAAAGAAATTAATCAATTCATATCAAGCTTTATAATTTATAAAATTTTCCAAAAGTATTACTTTATAAAAGAAATATATATTAGAACAATGTTCTGTAAAATTTAGATAGCAATTTAACTCATTTTTTTAGTTTTAATCATCCAATAATAGCATTGTGTAAACTTTAGTTACTTCAAGAGATTTTTTTCGTTTTATCATTTTATTATTTTTTGCTAGTAACCAACAAAACCTTTCTTGCAATTTCTTGTATTCACAATTCATAGTTAGCTTATCATTCCTTTAGAGTAGGCCCCATAATTAATCTAACTGGGTTCAAAGTAATAAATTGGGTTTTTTTCTGATGTACTTTGAGATGACATAATAATATCCTAGTTTTCATCATATTTGTCACACAGCTTTAAAAATTCCTATATTTAATATTGATAATCCTACAAACACACACACACACCCACTCCACATTGCTCTCTCTCTGTAATGTGTTACATAACCAAACTGTTTGATATAAAAATTATTTTCATATAATTAGTAGTCAAAGAAACTAAACTAGTTCAAAAGTAATGTTTATATTAATTAATGAAGGCTGTGGAAATTTAAAAAGATAACAATAATATGCATTTTTATTCTTAACTATTACACAGAGGTTTATTAGTCAAATTAAAATGATATAAAAATTATTTTCATATGATTAGTAGTCAAANTTTTCATATATAAATTAACTATATATATATTTTACATATATTAAAATAAATAAATTATATATGTAACGCTTTGAAAACTAGAATGTTTTAAATGACACCTTCCATACTCTTTTCAGCACCAAATTCATTATTAAAATAAATGTTTCAGCACCTTTTAAAGGCCAGGTTTACTCTTATACATATTAAACATTTTAATAGAGAATTCCAAAATCATGATAGTCTTTGATGTCATTGCTTTTGAAATATAATTCTAGTGTTCATTTTAATAAAGGATTTCATGCTGGAAAAAGTGTGGAAGATGTTATCTATATATATAAAAATGAATGTATGTCTGTGTGTCTGTCTTATGTCCTTCATGCATTACCACACCGTTTATCCGATTGCCATGAAACTTTGGGAAGTTGTTTAATATACTCTCACGCAGGTTTGTGGCATAGTACGATTGCCATAAAACTTAGGAAAGTTTTTTAATACACTCCCGCGAAGGTTTCTGGCATAGTACATTTAACCCACGATAGATGGCGCGCGTTTATACGAGTGTATCGAGTCAGTGTGTTTGATCGATTTCAAATTGTGAAGACCATTTCCCCCTATTTCAAAAAAATATCTCTATATATGCATTTGTAAACTGTTATCTACGATATTTGTAATAATTTTTGTTTAATCACTTTATTTCAATTTTTTTTGCTAATTACGTATTTGCTCGAACTTTGTTAAAACCTTAACTGTATCCTGAACAACAACCGAAGTCGTAGGAGGAAATTCGCCTATTTTACCGATCTAGGAATCCCCTTTTCCAAATTTTAATATCAACTCAAAATAATTTAAAAAGACAAATTACAATAAAACGGTTTATTACCCAACTATCAGAAATTTCACAACATGCCAAGGAAGAGAGGAAGGAGCAATTAAATAATTAAAATTATAAAGGATTAAAATATATATATAAATGGGGAATATCGCACTTCTGACAATCGCTGCGAGTGTGTGGGTTAAATTTGGAGAATCAGTGCTTCTCGAATGGACACTGTATGTGGCTGGCTTACGCATTGGAAAACCTGATTTATTCGTGTACGCACCAGACGGAAAAACAAAAAATATCGTGTATCCACAAGCGCTCCAATAAATAAATAGAATTGAAACAATACTTTGAAATGTTTTACCGATGAAAATTAATAATAATAATAAGTTTCAATAAAAATGATAAAATGTAAATTGAATTTTATCATAACGAGTTTGCTTAAATTTCCTTTCTTCTGAGATCGCAGCAATGCGCGACGGGTAAGCTAGTTTACTATAAATTATATTTGAATCTTACATAAATGTATAATCAAAATAATCAACACCTAATCCGTTGCCAAGGGAGTTTATTTAAATTCCCTCGGCAACGGATTAGGTGTTGATTATTTTGATTATTAATTTGCCGAGTACGTTTTCTGTTCAATAAATGTATATTTGAAATTTTAATTCTCTGAAATCAGGGGATTCTATTCTCTAGCTTTTTTATATTGAGCAAATGTTCAATATGCTCTTTATTCTATTAGGTAAATTTCTCTATTTTATTGAAATTAATTCAGTTACATTTACAGAGTAAAAACTGATGGAATTTCCAAGTACTGTATGTGGAAAATGTCTGACAGAAATTGAGATATCACAGTATATATCATGAGATAGTATATGAAAAAAGTTTTAGGCAGTATAAGTTTAATCATGTAACTCACAGTTACAGAGTAACAACCAATGGAATTTCATAATGNATCAGAATTACTAACTGGAATGCTATGGATGATCACTGTTGTCTTCCATCAATACTCTTTACTGGTTTGATCTAGACCAGTGTTTCTCAACCTCTAACGAATCATCACCTCCTTCAATAAAACCGTTAGGTAGTATCGCCCCTTCACTACAAAATTCCAACTCACAGTTACAGAGTAACAACCAATGGAATTTCATAATGATACAGAAATTCCATTGGTTGTTACAGAGTAACAACCAATGGAATTTCCGTATCATTATGCACACACACATACATACATACATATATATATATGAAACTAAAGAAAGAACTGTGTGTAAAATTTCTAACCAAAGTTGGAATTTAACAGTTTATATCATTAGATAGGATATCAGGAAAAGTTTTAGACAGAATTGGTCAAATTAAGTAACTCATCATATTTACTAAGTTACAGCCATTTTAATTTCCATATTTTAGTATATGGAAATTTCAGTGTTTATAGGAAAATCTGACAGCAGTTGGAATATCATGTTATGTTATGAATTGTATCAGGCAAACTTCAACAAGACAGATTGCCTCTAGGAATGACATTATGATATCCCAATACACAGTTTGGAAAATGGTAAAGGACAGTAAACATCTGGAATATGTTAAAAGAAAGTTATCAAGGATAAAATGGCAGCAAGAATAGCTTAGATGAAAGAGCATATGTAATGGAGGAAAGAATGAAAATTTATGGTATTCAGTAAAAAATAAATTATTATTTAGATCAGGGGTGTCCAACCTTTTTGTTCTTCTGGGCCACATTAAAAGAAGTCATGGAGTTTTGGGCCACAAGTATATATAATATATTTGTGACCCAATCCTTAAATATACAAGTATATTTAAGGATTAACATGTCTAGATAATAGTAATAAATATTAAAACTTTATCACGAATAAGGATATTTTAAAAAATTACTTCTACAGATCCTTTCAAATTTTACTTAGAAATAAATAAATTCATTTATTATAAAGGAAACAAACAAAAATTTATTTGAAAAACACAAATATTTGTTTTATTCGGGTCTCTAATTAATAAAAAACGACGAAACACCATTTTAAAGTGCATTTTTATTTGACTAATATATTTATAAATAATATGTAGCCCAGAAAGTAGCCAATGTGCAAAATGAAAATTTTTACACCAAACTGAAAAAAGGGTAGCCTAATCTTTCAATGGTCTTTCAATGCTGGAAAGAATATTAAATAATGCTGGAGTTGGAACTCAAAGGATTATAGACCCAAATTTGAGAAAAGGAGAGAAAGGCCAAAAGATAAAAAGTAGTGAGAAAGGTTAAATAGACCTTCTGTTATGCAAATATTGACCCTTAATTTTCCAACCTTCCTCACTACTTTTTATCTTTTGGCCTTTCTCTCCTTTTCTCAAATTTGGGTCTATAATCCTTTGAGTCACAACTTCAGCTTTATTTAGTATTCCTTCATCATTCACACATCTCCAAGTATTTGAAAATATTTCCTTTTCACTCAAAAATAAAATATGTATAAAAGTTTACAGCTTTGTGAAATTTCTTTTTTGAGTTTATGCCGTTGAAATAAGTAAATAAACAAAAATAAAAGAATTTGTCGGTTTTGTTTACACGTTTATTGGGCCGCATTGGAACTTGCCTTGGGCCGCATGCGGCCCGCGGGTTGGACACCCCTGATTTAGATGGTCTTGATGGATTACAGTACTATTGGCACTATCTCTGGAAGGAACCTAAAATATTTTATAAATGCCAGCATTAGGTCGGGCATAGTCGCTTTACTATACTAATACCTCACTTGCATAGCTGTAGCTCTCTCCGTTTGCAAGAATTTTCCAGTTAAAGGGACTTTCCTATGCACCCTGTATATAATACAGAACTAAACAAATAAATTAAAATATGATTTTTGAATAAATTACAAATTTAGTTTAAAATCATTTTTTGACCTTTAAAATATAAATACCAATTTTAAAGTTCCACTCACAGAAGTATGTATTTGTATGGCGTAATGAGATTTACATACATATACATAAAACTATGTGCCAAAAATGCTCCATCCCAGGTGTAAGACAAAGAAAGAAAAATTTTGTTTCAAAGAAAGCACATGCTGTATGGATAATGTATATTTCTTTAGAATTAATCCCTACTCCCTTCTTAAATGCCCTGTATATTTCAATGGCTTCCAGATATTTAAGAGGTGCCCTATCAAACTGTGTAGCAATTGTGTCCTGTAAATCAACACAAACAGCTTCTTAAACTGAAAGTGAGGACAAGGCTGTGGATGAATTTTTTTCTAATAGTATACTCATGCTCTTTCATTCTCATAGTGAGAGCCTTTACGGTTGCACCAATATGATTTTTGCTACAGTCATGTAATTGATTTAGACCTCAATAAATATATTTCATCATCACCTTTTTTTGTACACTTTTCAGAAGCTTTTTTTCCCCTTTTCTGAACATAATTTTGCACCTTAAAATCCATTCTCTAGTTATCACCATCCATTGTATCTCATGTGGAAGAGGTCTGTTCTTAGACTGTTGATATTGTCTTATGAGTGTTTTAATAAGTAATTGGGTTAAGAACCACTGTTCTAGACAACCACAGGGTCTTATCAGAATTACTAACTGGAATGCTATGGATGATCACTGTTGTCTTCCATCAATACTCTTTACTGGTTTGATCTAGACCAGTGTTTCTCAACCTGTAACGAATCATCACCTCCTTCAATAAAACCGTTAGGTAGTATCGCCCCTTCACTACAAAATTCCAATGCCGAGGGGACAAGGCTAATGCCAAATTCGTACTGCATCGAATAGACTAGTGACTATATAATGTTATTTGTTTAATTATTGTACGATATAACGAATAAAATATCTAATTATTCTTAATATAATGTTTTAGTATATCACCCAGAAAATTGCTTTTTCGCCCCAAAAATATAAATTGTTACTAATCGTCCCCTGAACATGGAAAAATGCCCACATGGGGCAATAGCGCCCCCGTTGAGAAACACTGATCTAGACCTTCAATCATTTTTTTCATCATCAGGAATACTTCTGAAGGTATTGGATGCCAATACATAAGACCCTGTTTGACAGCATACTTGAGTGTCAAAGGAGGTTGAATATTATACCAACAAATCAATCCACATGGATGGTTGGAGTTGAAATCATTTCTCTGGTGTTTGATGATCCAAACTAATTTCTGTGCATGTTTATCATGGAGTCTTTTCTCAAGCATGTTTACCCAACATGTTATTTTCACATTGACAGTAACCAATATATCTGGGCTCTATTGGTGTAATAAATGACTTCCCGGAGTAGAGAATAGTCATCTCCTGGCCCATCTAATTGCTTTTCTCAAACATATGTTCCTCACCGTTGTAAGTAAAGTGTAAAAGTCGCGAGGGATTCTGTCATAGATCAATGGTAGAAAAACGTTCATCTTAGAAAATATAACAGTTCACAATGGAGCATAAATACATAAGTTAAATTTCAAGTTTAAACACGCGCCAAGCCGAAAATCGACAGTCTTATTTATGTAATGTCATTTCGTTAATTCTGATATATAATCGTTCGATACAAGTTTGGGTATTTAAGTATTGATAAGAAATAAATAAGTTAATTATGTAATCATATTAATCATATTAATTAAATAACATTAACGAAATAACAAAAATTTTAAATTCTTACTTGTAAACAGGTTCTGATATTCATTGCAACGTCTGCAAATATTCTATTTAACCAATTTAAGTATTTAAAGAGAAAAAAACGACTCAATTTTTACAAAAAAATCGTTAATTTCGTGTTAAGTAATGATAGCAACGAAAACAGACGACACGACATTACCGGTTACAATTTTTAATAAAATATCTTCCGCTAGAGGCGCGCTTCTATTAGAAATTAAAATAACGTCGACTCTACTCTACTCTCTACTCTCTCTCTTAAAATAACGTCATTTTTAATATTGATTTTTATTTATTTACTCGATGATATAATTATTATATTACAAAAACAAAAAAAAATCTGATTGGCTGCAGTTAAAATTTAGCATCGTTGAATAAGAAGTAATCAAAAAGTATTTCAACTGATATAAATCATTAATTTAAAAAAAATAAAATAAAATAAAATATGCTTATGAAAAGTCGATTTTATTTAAATGATATGCAGTATTTTGAAAATCATCGGGGGTTTAAAAGAATACATTATTTTTTCATAATATAGTTTATATCTGTACTGTAAAAATGAATAAAGAGCAACATGATATAGTAAACTAAGAAGAATTGACGGCCAAATGGTAGGAGTAGTTACAGCGCCAGCTTATTACCGCTCCGAATGGCACAAGATCGAATCCTGGCAAACAACTTCAAAAACTTTTTTGTGGGTTTCTGTATTGGGCCACGGTCTTTTTTTATCTATGCCCTTCGCGAGTTCATTCGGGCCCACAATAAGTTCAACCAGGCTGCAACTATATGATGAAGATCGGAGTCTTATATATGTGGGACAGATCACCCGTGAAAAAATTTTTGAAGTTGTTCACTAGGATGTAATTTCGAGTCCTCTGGAGCGATAAAATGGCGCCTGGACCGCCTCGGCCGTCGCGTTACATGTATTATGTGCCGTACTTTTATATTCGTGTCTTTCAGAGCACGCACTTAATCGATTGATATCTGTTTACTTTTACTTTTCAAATCGATCGCTGTGGAAAAAGCATTTTCCAATCAATATGCAAATATGTCCTAAACGTTATTTAAATTTATAAAATATTTAATAAGCTGTGTTTTTAAATGTTATTTTAACAATAACTCATTGTATATATTTTAATAATAAAATAATTTTGTATAATAAATAAAAATAAAATATAGAGTAAGTTGTTTATAAAGTCCTGGTTTTTTAAATTTAATTGTAAAATTAAGTGCTTTCACTTTCTAAAATTAACATTGTAAAATGATTTTTTAATTTTTTGTATTACGTTCAACGAGCTAGAATATACTACATAGTGACTGTTCCTTAGATACAGCGCTCTTGGTGGCAACGACTGATAATATCGACCGCCATATTACTTTAAGTCAAAACATTCAAAACATCGAAGTCTATACCACATGCTGGGCAGGATTGTCACTTTAGAATTTATTTTTATCATCTAAATCTAGATTGTTTTGTTTGCCCCTGAATTTGATATTTAGTCAATTAGATAAGTAATATAAATTTAGATTGTTTCATCGCGAATTTAGCTATTTTCTAAATTTTGTTTAATTATTATAAAGAAGATAAGATCAGAGTTTAAAGTCCTAAGTGTAGTTCTTAACTCTCAATATAACAATATTTTTATAATCTAAGTACGAGGCAGATCTTGAAATGCTCTACTCTTAGCCATATGATTGATTATTTACTGTATAGTGTACTTAGGTCAATCTGATCTGTACCATACTCAGTACGTTAGTGATTTTTTCGGAGTGTGTTTTTTTTTTTCAGAATATAAATAGTGTTCTTATTAATAGTTGTGTTTTTATTATAATTATAATTTGTGAAAATTTTGGTTTCAATTTGTGAAAATATTTACAATGAAAAATTACATTTTGACCTTTGACATATCATGAACCACATTGTTGAAGTTAAAATCCTACTAAGAGATAATAAGGAACCAATAATTGTGCAAAATGGAAAAAGCGTTGCATTTGCCCATCAAAAATAGACAAAAGAAAACATGGCAGTAAATGAGAGAGTGATATGTAGAAACTGCACCATTACGATGTGTACAAATTGTGCACTATATGCATCATTCTGGATAACAAAAGTGTAATAAGACGAACTAACTTTTTGTTTGTTATGTTGTAGATAACAACAACCTTAGACACTGAAGCAGTGAGTCTGAAGAGAGATTGGAAAATTACCAATCCGAAATGCATTGTTAAAATAGACGAAATAATGTGAATTGTTTGTCCGATGAACACATGATAAAGATCAGTGTTTATTTTCTAGTATTTTCTAGAATCTTTTTATCCTATTCCATTTTCCATGATTTATTTTGCTAATAACAAGAATGACTTTATGAATGGTATAAACAATTTTTTTCATTTTTGACTCTCTTCCTGTGGGCACTAAGAACGTTCATTTTTAGACCTATCTTGGTTCCCCGTTAGTGGGCCTGTCCAGTAAGGGGCGACCGGGTGGAGAAAACGGGGCCCGAACGACCCCGAAAAATTCCTGTGGTTCGTTTGCCGTTAAAACTTTCTCAAATGTGACAGATATCAAGGACAGCGCCATAACTAGGGTATGGCCAATGTGGCCCCGCCATAGGCGCCAATTTAATAAAGGCGCAACGAGGTTTCGGAATAATATGAATTCGAAATTAATAAACAAAAATATTTATATTTATATAGTATTTAAATGTCATTAGATAATTTTTATAATAGCATTTTTTAGAATGTTATTATAAAACATTATTTTATTTATTTACTTTTTAAAAAATTTTAAACATTACAAACCTCATGACTATCTAATTTACGTTGTAAATTTTTAAAAGCAGGCAATTTGGACAAGGCAGTTGCATTTTCCAACTGGTCTGGATTGAGACCAGCCATATGAAGAACGCAAGAATTTGCCTGGCACGACATCATTTAGTTGACTATAAATATTTAAAAAAAAAAAATAATAGTATTCTTTTGTTGCAAACGAACCGATAACAAAACATTTAAAAAAACCTGCTTCTAGAGCAATTAAAATGGTAAATATCTGATTTAACATTACGTCTTTCTTTGTATTACTATAAACAAAAGATTAACTATAATCAAATGCAAAACTTTTTAAACTTTATTATAATTTTTATCATTTAGAATTTTGTTCTACAAGATCAAAACCTTTGAAAAATTTTTAAATACGTGTTTCAGAATTATGCTTCGTGTTTGATACTAAAATTATTTCTTAAATCGATCTTCCTTCGAGCTAAATTCTTTCCTTATAGAGAAAACAGATTTTTCATTCGGAAGCGAATAAACTAAAACGAGATAGAATTTTTAAATTAAGGTAATTAACTGCCAGTTAATCCCAGTTTTGTCAAATACTCACGACGTTCGTGAAGACCGTCATCCTGATGGATTTTAGGCATGTTTTTATCTACAGCTCCCACTTGAAACTTATTGTTAGGCCAAAGGAGAGAGTGACAAAGGACATCTTGCGATGCGCATCTACCTTGAGCTTCTTCTTTTAAAAGCTGGTTAAAGAACGAATGTGCATTTTCGGCATTGGTCGAAGTGATGGACGAACAAGGATGCGCTTTCTTAAATATTTTTTCAAAATATTCTTTGTCGGCAATTTTTGTCGTCAATAGCTTCACGCGATCTTTGGAAAAAATGACTATATCTTTCCACGAGTAGACCATTTTCTCAAATTCTTTTCCCAGTAAAATCGCTAAGGCAGTTATTCCGAAACACCACATATCCATTTTCTGCCCCGAAAAGTTATCAAATTGTCTTTTCGAACGCCATTCTGGTGGTAGATAGATAGAATCCTTTTCTTCCACGTCACAAGTTTCTCCTTCGTATCTTATCTTAGAAAACCCAGCCAAGAGGGCATTCTGCCCTTTATCGATCAATACATTATCGACGTTTATATTTAAATGGCAGAGTTTCTGATCGTGTAAGTAGCATATACCTGTCAGTAGCTGATATATCCACAACTTTGCCTGCTCGTAACTTCCAGAATTATTCGAATAGGTGCAAATGACTTTTCGAATAGGATATTCTGCCAGAGGCATAACGTAACCTACATAATCATCTTTGAAATCAATGACTCGAAGTAACGGTATCAAATGGGGATGATTGCATTTAATCCAGTGACTGGTCGAAAATTCTGATTCTTTAGTGTTTTTCTTTATCTTTATAGCTACAGACAGGCGGGTTTGATAAGCCCACAACGAATAAACAGTCGAAGATCCGGAAGCCAGTTTCGATAAGAAAATCAAATTGTGAATCTCTTTCAACTGCTTCAAGTGATTCTTCTCTTTCTTACCCATTATTTAATTGCAAATTATTATTATTAAAAAAATTAAATAACAAAGTAGTACAACAATACGATCTTCATTAAGCAAAAATAGGAAAACGTAGCTTTTGCGTAATCAAAAATTTGCAAGTCATCACGTAGCTTAAAATATTACAATTATCCGGCAACTTATTTGCCAGTCATCCTAAAGCTTAAAATACTGCAAAATCTTGCATTTTATTTTGAGACTAGCGATAAAGACCAATTTATAGCTTTATTATGTCAAAAATATAACCAAAATAATAATAATAATTACATAAAAAAGCAAAAAGAATATATCCAGCTTTTTCTTACTAATATAGAATATTTAAATCGCCAATAAACTTGAATGAAAATTATAATAAATAATTAAAAAAATTATGGCTAGGAACGTAAACGAGCATCTCTTACACTTTTAACGAAATTACATAACGGTATTTCTGGACAGGTTATATCAGTTTTAGATCTCATCTTAGATAAAAGCCTAATATTTTCCAATTCTGGAGGATCACCACTTTGACAATCTCCTATAATCTTTAACAAATCGTCAGAATAATCAACGTTATTGATCAAACGATTGGCATAAACTAACTTATTCAACACTCGACCTAGATTTTGCACCAAACTTCTTTGATCGTCTTCCACCTTCCATTTATCGCTTTCTTTAAGCTTGTTCTTCTTCGTTAATCCATTTTCGAGCACTAGTCTTTGACCGACCATGTATAAATTATCGAGAGAAAACGACCCGTAATCTACACCGGTTGAACTTAGATAGATGAGGGCAGTACTGAGTTGATGTACTAACTTCCACAGATGATCCTCTGGTAGAACGATTTTAGATTTCAGCATAACACCTCTAATACTTTCTAGATTGGCTGTCGGAGTATCGAGTAGATAAAACTGATTTCCCGTAGGCTCGTCCACGACGATGGCGTACACCGACATAACGTATTTGTGCACCACTTCCATCCATTTGCTCCTGTTATCTTTCCGAGGAAAGAAATCAGAGTCGTACGTAGCAAGATATTCATTGCAGTCCAATTTGCAACGCACTCTGTACGTCAGAGCGCGATGATAGAAATGCAAATCGAACATATCGGTGAACGGAGCGCATTCCAGTTCCTCGAACTCATCGGTGGATAACGTAGTAAGGTATCTCAGAAGCAAGTTTGGAAGCGGCAAACGATGGCTTTTTAACCTTTTCAGGCCGGTCCGACGTAAAATGACGCATTTGCACGCATACTGTAAATCGAATATATGTTTTTTCTCCGTGTTACGACGAAAAGGATGGTAACTGTGTACACCAAAGCCGACCGAACGCATCAGACTATCCATAATTTCACCGCTCCCATTCGAATCATCAGCTGTTACGGGAAGAAAACAATTGTTGCGTCGTTGGCACGGGAACGCGAAGCTATCGTTCGGTGACAGTACATTAACACTTACGTCAGTGACGCGGGTGAAGAGTAGAATTGCGTCGGACTCCTTCACCCACTTGGCTCGTTGCCCTGTCTTTTAATGACGTCTTCTAAATCTATCTCGAGTGTGTAGAAGCCAAGCGCGCCGGAATAGCTTCCAAAATGTTCCAATGTTTATTGACATTCGAATCACGTGCTATCAAACGAATTCAAATAGGAAACATTTTGCTACAACCAAAACAGTACAAAACGTGTTATTCAAATTTAATATTTATTGAAAAAAATAATAAATCGTACGACATTTCAATCTTTTAGTTTAAGATATTGAAGGGACATAAAAAATCAATAATTTACCCTCTATTTTTAACGAGCTTTATTATGACAAAATCCAAGGTGGCTTCAAAAAAATCTAATATAGTTATAAATATCACAAGTGTTTTAATATATAGTTACCCCCCAAAAGTATAAGTGATTATTAACCCAGAGCGGTGGAACATAGTAAAGCTACACCTTTTTCATAAAAACTATGCTCTCGCTGCTTTTCTCCAGCTGCCAGATCGACTGTAAATAATAAATCTCCACGAGTGGAATTCAGGTAAACAGGGAGTGTTATCTGTTAAAATCAAATTTTATAAATTACAAAAGAGTGAACTACAAAAAAAAATTTAAATCAATAAAAAATTTACTAACCTTTTTCTGGTACACAATTGTAGTGGTTCTGAAAATTAAAGATAAAAAAAAAATCAGATTTAATTAGGAAATGAATTATATAAACATTTAAATAGAAAACTTACTTTAACCAACGTAAACTGGTTAGTGGTAAATCTGTTGATATGGTTGATGTAAGATATAATTGATTCCTCTTGCATTCTGCTCCTTGCAATTTCAAACCTGATCAAATAAATTTATATTAGATGTAAATTCAAGAAGTCTACAATTTACATCTTATCTTACCTGTTACCCCAAAACTACACTCATCCATTGGAAGATCATCCCCTTCCTTATCTGCAATTTTTACCTAAAAAAATTATAAATTATGATACATAGTATCTATTTTAAGCAACTAAAATTTAAGCAAAAAATATACTACATTACAGTTTACTTACTTCCATGGATAATTCTTCCAGTGACCAGCCATTAGCCTGAGCAACATATTGTCTTGTAGCTGTGATGTAAGCTTCTGGATTAAACAGACCACCCAACCAAACATGTAAATTCTGAAACATTAAATAATAAATGAATCAATAAATACAATAGAGAATTAAAACAATGTAATTGAGGTGTCATCAAAATCTGTTTACTTTCAAAGCTGCAGCTCCCCCTGAAGTAGAGGCTGCTGAAACTTTCTGTAATTGTTTGATACGGTCAGAGAAATCGGTAATCCATTGGATGACTGTACAGCCTTGGGGTACTGTGTATTGACGCCAGTGAGAAGGTAAAATTCCTATAAAATAAAAATACATAGTTATTTAGTATATGTTAACATATATGCAAGCACACAGATATGCAATTTTAGAAATTGTACTTTATAAAATTTAAGAAAACAATTTACATACTGATTTGTAAATCATTGTCATCAATGAGTATCAATTTTACAAGAAAATATATTACTTTTAATAAAGTGAATTATCTAATTGGGATACAATCGGCATTAAATAGTTAACTAAATATAGTAGTTAAAAATATAGAAAGCTTAAAATAGATTTACTCTTAGCTAAGAAACAAATTAATTGAATGAATAGCTTAAGAGCAAAGGCATTTTAAGAATTCTGCAAAATTTGGTAACTCGCCCACTCTTCCATCATTCATAATAATTTTAATTTCTTTCACATCATCAGTAATAGTTTGTTGAAATTTGCACACTACAAATGTGTAACAACACTCTTGACATTTTTCATTATATATTTTTACAGTAAATAATTGTGTTGAACCATTGATTTTACTATTATATTCAGATATACATAGTGTAAATTATGTCACCTGTAAAAATTTGCTGCCGTAGGCACATGCTTACTTTGCTTATGCATAAAAACACCCATACTTAAGAGCAACATCTTTAGTACAGTTTAACCAAGGAGTATGTAGAAATGGAAGTTATGAAGATTAGTTTTTAAATGTGTGTGCAATATCAAGTTCAGATTTATGGTTAGAACAGTAAAAAGAGTCTTATGGTAATGAATACTACAGTATTCAAACAATTTTGAAACTCAAACATCATTAATTTTCTATTTTTAAATATTAACTGAAAATTCATTTAACTATTACAGATAACTGAATTTGAAATATAGTTTAGCCCACAATGTTGTAAGTTACTATCTTGAAAGCTATGTAATAGAATCAAAAGTTTTTCTTGTATTATGTATTTTAAAACAACTTTCAATACAGGAAATTGTTCCACATATAAAAATTGTAAAACGTTAATATATTAAGATGAAAATTTTGAAGAACATACTAAATATTTTACTCTGCTGTTGTTGTAATATGTGATAAAGCAATGTAATGTGCGAGTGATTTATCAAGAATCCTTTCTGGAAAGACTTCGTATGGGAAACTGACACAGTTTAGGTGTTAGACATATAAAATCCCCAGAAATGCAGTTAGTACATTGGACAACTAAATCTGGGACCAACTACCAGTGTTCAGCGATTTTATCTATTCAGCTACTGATGGGCAAAGGTTACTTTAAATTCAGATCTGGTACAAAAAATTTTCTTTCTGTATACTCAATTAATGTAAAAACAAAAAAAGGATTATTTATTAAAATAATAACCTTTAGCCAAATCACTGATCATACTACGATGATAGTTAGTTTGTTTCTTTTCAGCTTTGCAGATAAGTATGACATCTTCCAAGTCACGTCTGACAATCTGGAGAAGTTTTGATGCAGCATTTACCTAGAGCAGAAAATTCAATTTATAATACAGCTGATTTATAACGATCATTACTAAAAAATCATTACCAACGATCATCTTTCCAAAATCATTACTAAAAATTTATTAAAAAAACTAATATTTATAAGAAATAATACAGTGGAACCTCGGTATACGTGTGCTTTAGAATACGCCCAATTCGGAATACGTCCTGTTTGGACGAAACAAATTTTGCTCGGTATACAACTTTTGTTCAGTATATGACTTAATTAAATTATATGCGCCATCTATGAACAAGTACAGTAGAGTCTCGAAAACTCGGCACTTGATAACCCGGCAGTCCAAATAACTCAGCCACACCCTGGCAGGGCAAAAAAATCCTTAGTTAATTAATTTTCATTATAGACAGCTTTATGCCTCAAAGTATTTTTCTGAGGTCTGTCTTATCAGGTAAATTACTGTACACAGTGTATTTGTTATCGCTAAAGCTCGAAAGTTAGCTAATCTGCAGATTTACTAGGATGATCCGTTAAAGTTGCTAAAATTTAGGCCGCGTTTTCGAGACTCTACTGTAGCACTACACCAGACTAGACGTTCGTGGTGCTACGGTTTATAACTTTGTTAAATTTCTTTTGATTTTAATTTGTAAGTAACATTTTATTATTTTTATTAATCATGAATTGCAAAAGGGCAACGGAAAAATAAAAAAATGACTAGAATCACAATGGAACTGAAAAAGAGACTGTTGAGAAATATGAAGGTGGCACGCATGTTTGAGATTTAACTGTTGCATTCCGTATTCCGAGAACAACGATATCGCCAATCGTGAAAAATAAAGACATTATTAAATTTGCTAACGTTGCGAAAGGGGTTAAATCAATTTGTAAACAGAGATCAAAGACATTAGATCATGTCGAGAAATTGCTTTTGCTTTGGATAACTGAAAAACAGTGTGCCGGCGACAGTGTATTGGAAGAAATTATTTGCGAGAAACTTGAAAGGATACATGCTGATCTCATGAAAAATCAAGCAGAAACTAGCGAGGAAAGCCAGGTGTTTAAAGCCAGCCATTTTTTTAAAATGAGAATGGATTAATCATTTTTACATTAATTCTTATAGAAAAGGTTGGTTTGGTATACGTCCTATTCGGTATAAGTCCAAACACCAAAAACTGATTAAGGTCGTATACTGAGGTTCCACTGTACTTATATCTTGATACACACCTCTCTCTCAAAATAACGATATAATGGATCCTTAATATTTTCTACTGTGCGTCTCAATATTTGTAAACTCTGTGGAACTAATCTCAACCAAGTTAAGGCAGAATTTTGCAATGTTCTCATCCAAGCTGGTCTTCCATCAGTTTCACGTTTCTTAACCTCTTGTTCTGAAGAATAAACTACTTCATCATCATCCTCCAACAATTGCATTTTCAGTAACTTGGCAATTAAATCGTATGCTGCAAATTTAATTTTGAATGAATTTTCCATAATGTGAATTTAAAATTTTTCATATTTGGAAATGTTACCTCGTGTAGTCAGCAAAACTTTCTCTGCATTATTTGGAAGGCCAAGCCAAGATGGTGTTTGGCGATCTGAAAGACTTTCTACCCAATGCAAAAATTGGTCCCTTCTAAAAGAGAGAACGATAATTTAAGTTTAAAAATAATTTTTTAAAGTAAAAAACCAAGATTTTTACCTTATGCCTTCAGGCATAATAATTGCTTTATCAGATCCATCTACACCAGAAACTAATGCAAAATCAGGTTCAAAACTTTGTGACGTAAATAACTTAGAAAGGAATGAGTTTAGTAGACGCTGAAAAATTTATAACATCCAGTCATTCTTCTGAATTTAGGTGTTATTTTCATAATTGTTAAAGTTCAAATGTTCAAAATTACCTGATCAAATTCATTATCAATTTTTCCACCATATATACACTGACTAAATAAAATACCAAGAGCATCCCATGGTACTTTCTCAGGAGGCAAATTGGAACGTCCCTGTTAAACAATATTTTTGAGCAAGATTCATTTAAACAAACTTAGTAAAAACAGCAGCAAACAATATTTACCATTGCAACTGTTTCAATCCAGGTATCCAATGTATCACAAGCTACTCTGAGATCAGACTCATTAAATTCATAACGTTTAGACCATCCCAAAGGACAGTACCTTAGCCTTTCTTGAACAATGGCATGGAACCAAGCCAGTAGAAAATAAAGTCGTGCTCTTTCACCTGGAGCCTGTTATAAAAATGATCATATATACAAAACTAATCTTAGAGTATTGTAAAAGAAAAATAAAATTAAAAAAATCTATTTTCAAGTGTATAAAAAACCTAACCTTCATCATACGTTGAGCAGGAACTGTACTAAATGTTCTAAGCAAATTTGCTTTTATACCTGGTGGTGGTTCAAAAACAAATATACGACCAGCACGTAAAAGATTGACAGGAACCTTAGGATGAATTTCTAATGTTAAGAATAAACGGAATGATGGATGTGGTAGCAAAGTATGTAATTTCTTCTCCAACTGCACCAACCACTGAGGTGCCAGATGAACATTCTTTAACATTACCCATCTGAATAATTTAAAATAATAATAAGAATTTGAATGAAAATTCATACCAAGATAAAAGATTTACAAACCTTCCAGTTTTAGCAGCTGAATTAATGGCTTTTTCGGCTTGATTGAAACCTTCTGCAGAACCAATAGCTATGGATGTAATACTGGTACCTAGTTCAGCTGCTAAGTCATCTACACGCCCACTGGCATCATAACCAGGTACAGAACACATAAGAACAGGAGTGCTTGATTTAATCTGCATATTTCCACAATTGTTCATTTAACATATTTTAATAGATTGGTTTTATAGAAGTGAGTAATAAAATTACCTCATTTTCAACTACATTTGCAAGATCAAGTTCTAATTCAGCAGCTTGAGTAAAAGTAGATCCAAGAACAGTCTTGACAACTTGATGTGCTATGGATATGACAGAGTCAGGTCTAAATGCTTGAATTACCAAAAGTTGATGCATTATTACTCCTGTGGGAGTGAGTGGTCTATCATCTTCCCATAATACTGGGATATCCTGTTCAGGATTGCTACTTTCTATCCAATTTGGAAAGTTCTGAAATTTTGAAATAAGAGATAATGAAAACAACCCCAAAATTTTTAAATAATAAAAATCTCCTTTATTGTAAATGAAAAACTGTTACTCTAAATGAGCTCCAAGAAAACAGATTTATGTTATTATAAAACATTATTTTATTTATTTACTTTTTAAAAAATTTTAAACATTACAAACCTCATGACTATCTAATTTACGTTGTAAATTTTTAAAAGCAGGCAATTTGGACAAGGCAGTTGCATTTTCCAACTGGTCTGGATTGAGACCAGCCATATGAATTGTTGGCTGTCCTGGTAAAATTCCTTCTTTTCCTCTTAAGAAGTGATGGAATTCGTGTTCGAAATTAGGTTCGCTGAAAGATCAATTCTTATGTAATTATTAAATTTTAAGAAATGCATGAAATTATAAGCATTGTGTTATAATTTTTGAATACAATGAAAATGGTAATGCAATTTATTAAATTAGACAGAAATTTTATTTAATAAAATTTTCTTGACATTTTGCTAATAACCAAACTCTTACTATGCACTGGTTTTTTATACATAAATTGATATAAAACTTAATTATAGTCCAAGATTAATTGTAATAAAACTAGGTTAAAAGCAATTATTACTGTTAGTTTCATTCCATATGTAAAGTAACGGAATAACAAATTTTATAAA
Source organism: Centruroides sculpturatus (assembly GCF_000671375.1). Taxonomy (NCBI): domain Eukaryota; kingdom Metazoa; phylum Arthropoda; class Arachnida; order Scorpiones; family Buthidae; genus Centruroides; species Centruroides sculpturatus. The sequence goes on along the minus strand of NW_019384551.1, from coordinate 770,586 downwards.
ATGAATATAGAATTTGAGAAGATGGAAACTGCCATGCTAGATTAAGATCTTTACTCTACTGGAGTATTTTTTTTACAGAAAAAGTAATTTTCACAAATAAAAACTCTCAAAAATAAGAAAACAGTACAATAATTATAAATTTTTAAGTTGAACAGTTTGGTTGATTTTTTTCAAAGAATTTGGCAATTTATTATGTATGTAATCTGGTAACCTTGAATATTGTATAAACTTCAGTCACTGTTTTAGCCTATTTTGTCTACTGCATTGTGCAGTTTATACAGTATGAACAAATTATTGCATTCCATAATTAATTTTGAGTGGAAAGAGGAAGTACTGACCAGATAGTAAACTGTGGTATTTTCATTTATCATTCTTTTGGGGGTCAATAAGTAATTGTTAGTAATAGTTCTATATTGTTAATACTTGAATGAATCATTTGATTGGACTAGTTGCTACATAGGTTTTCAAATTATGTGAATCATAATACTATTTTTATGCATCTAGCCTAATGTGATTTTACAATTATTGTGTGCTCTGAAATTTAAGTAAAGATTAATTCTCAATTATTCATATATTATGCTAAATTTGTTTTTAATGATTAGAATTTTCATTAAATTAATATGATATTTTAAAATTTGAATACTCAAAATTTAGTTTTTAATACAATAACAATAATTAAAATGTTTATTTTTATTAAAACCGAATGAATTTGTTTTCAATACATTAATTATTTATGGTAGTCAGTTTGAAATAAGCAAAAATATTTTCTAATAAAATAAAATTATTTATTACTAAAAATTAGAAAATTAAAAATAAAATAATCTGTCAAATACAGTTTCTAAAAACTTTATATATTTCTGTTTAAACAAATTTTTGAAATTTTGCCAATAAAAATAATTAATTTTTTCTATCAGTTTAGAAAACAGGATGATTATTCAAAATATATTACATGACATATATAAAGTCTAAATGCTTTAATAATTTACAAATAATAAAAAATTAAACCAGTAAAATTTACTTAAATCAATTTATACATTGTGTGCATATTCATATTTCAATACATTCAAAGATAAAATAATTTTAAAGCATTAAATATAAAAAACAAAACATTAAATTCTCACAATTATCATCAATTTTTTCAAGTGAGAAATCTTAAAATGAAAATAACCTTAATTTGTTGTAATGCAAAACAATATAATGCATGCAATTAGCTAATTGTTCTCAGTGATTCTATTACAAAAAAGATTTTACCATTGCTGAACTAATATACCAATGAAAAGTTTTTTCGTTTGTGTCTAATCAATAATATTGATAAATTTAAATATTCATTAAACTACAAACCTTGAAAGCCCTCTGAGATAAATTTTACATAACAAAAGAGCAAATATCAGGCGATCTTCGTGAAGGACACCTCTTGTTACACGATTATACACTGTCTATAAAAGAATAATAGTAAAGCATGTAACAATATTTATAATAAATATTTTTGAATATAAAAAATTTAACTTAATTTTACCTGGAAAAGATCAGAAGTAATGATAGAAAGTCGAGAACTATAATCAGTAATGCCTGTTAAATGAGTATTATTGGTGAGGACATCATTGTACATGTCCAAGAAAAATTGCAAGGCATATTGGTAGAGAAAATGAACCTGAAAATAGTTATATTTTATCATCATTAATAAATTAAATTAATATATAATATTTAAATTATAATCTATGAACTATTTTATATTTCATTTACTTAGCCATAGACTGAAATAGTATTCAAAATTATAAATTTTAAATACATTTTTTATGCACTCTTAAATAAACACTTTCATATTTTTAATTATTTTATTTTTATACTAATTTATTTTAACACTGATTTTTAATTAAAATAATATAGTAATAAATAATCTGTCTTAGTAAAACACATATATGAACTTAATAATTTAACAAATTTCAGCTTTTGAATACTGAAGTATAAATTGAAGATATAATCCAAAAACATGAATTTAAAAAAATTTTCATGAAGTGCAAAAAGTTTTATTAGTAAATTACTAATTGATTAAAATTGAAAACTCATTCATTAAAAAAAGTTTACATGATACATAAATTATGAGAAAATTTTAAACAAAATGAGAATTTGCTAATGAAATATGTCAAATTCAATATGTAAACTTAATAAAAGCTTATTAAATACACAAAATTAACAGAATACTAAGGTTACATAAAACAGATCTAAAATAAATCAAAAACATACTTGATGTAATCCTTCTAAAGTAAAGTAAATGCTGCTGCAAGCTTGAGATAATGGTAAATACTGTTGAGATACAGTTTCTACTTCAGCCATAACTTTGTCAGTTTCCTCTACTTTGTGTGAGATTTCAGATGCTTCATGTTTAAGTTTTTCCAAAGTGCCAATAACACTATATTATTGTTAATATTTGTAAATGTTAATATTTAAATATTTGTATTTATGTTAGCATCGTTTATTAAAACTCAAAAAATTACCTGTCATCATCTAAAATACGTCCTTTAGCATCATTTAATGCTTGTAACAATGACTTCTCTAGTTGCCTTAGACGAACATGGAATTCACCTATTATGAAAAACAAAATTGTTGCATGACCATCTATTTTCTTTTAAAAAACATTGTAATTATTTTCAAAAATACAACTTAACAGATGTTCAAAATTAACTGTGCATAAGTAAATATTTTGAAACCTTAATCCTGCATTTTCTAATATTGATTTTTGAATGTCCTGCCTTAATCATAATTAATATCAAACAAACCACTAGATTATATCAAGCAACTTTTCCGTGATTATATTTCATTAATTAGTAAATAATTTGTCACTAGAGGGAGGCATTAGGCACCATCTCTTATTAAATTAATATTTATTAAATAATTTAGAATATTCTGGAAAAAAGATTTGGCCCAGAATGAGACTCAAATCCACAACAACTGCTTACTGTGCAGATGTATTGCCAGTTACGTTACCCAATCCTCCAGTCCAATCTCTTCCAGACATTTAAATATGATATAACAATGCTCGGTTAAATTTAATAATTATGTAACCAAAGATGGTTATATCATATTTAAATATATCTGGAAGAGGCGATCAGACTGGAGGCTTGAGTAGTGTAACTGGCAACCTATCTGCATGGTACAGTAAGACTTCATTTAGTGCTTAGGATACATTCCTAGGCAACAAAGTGCTAAATGAAATAGCATTAAACAAAGTTATTTTAACATACAGTAAGTAGGGAAAGGGAACACGTAACCAAAAATAAACAGATTTTATTTTTATTTTAAGTTATTTTTATATTAATTTGTATAATAATATATGCTACATAACACATAAATATAAAGTTCATTTTTGTGATAAAGTTCCTGGCTCTTCTGAAATTGTTGATTATTTTGCAATGAAATTATCTAGTGTCCTTTGTCGCTTTCTTTTTCTTTCATTAAGCAAATGTCGGTAGCAGAAGATCACATGCAAAACACCTTGTCTAGCTTTTGCACTCCTTTCAAAATCTGGATCATTTGCTACAATTTGATCAATGATTTCAGTTATCATTACCAAACTTTACTTCGGAAATCTGTAGCAAGTTCTTTAGGTTCTATGTTTTCAGAATTATTATTTTTCAGTTCTACATGAATTCCTTTTTCTGCCAGTTTTTGAAGATCATTGTTGATAAGGCTCTCACCAGAAACGTGCAGTAACTCCTCAATATCCTGTTCACCTACATCTCCTAGTCCTGATGTATTGATTAGGTTGACAATTTGGTCAACAACAAGTTCTTCTTGTTGAGAATCCTTGAATACCTCCATTCCTCCGTGCTCCATTCAAGCATTTATCAGTTAATTCTTGCCAAGCAAAGTTGATACTGCCTATAACATCCATGATTTTATACTTTTTCCAAAATTATACCAAACAAACAGAGATTTAGGGGAAATACAGCACTACAATGAATTGCCACCTTTTGCTGATTGGGTCATGTTTGGGAATAATCATATTATATATGAATCAATGAAATGCTGTGATAATTTGAATCAGTGTAAATTTTCAGTTTTTTTAAGGCTTTGAGCAGACCGCGTTATATCGAATCAGCATTAAACAACTGTCTTACTGTAAGTGGGAGTTGTAGATTTGAGCTCCACTCTGGACCAATTCTTTAGTTTCAAAATATTCTAAATTATTTAATAAATACAGTAGAGCGTCGATTATCAGAAAGTCAATCATCCGAAAGAATTCCAGTAGGCAAATTTAAATTTTCGCCAGTGCTGTGGGGCTGCAATCTTTGGCTATGTCTTGGGCCACTCAAATATTTTACGTTTTTGACACTAAATTAACTTCTGAAGTATAATTTTTTATTGTTTTTATATTTTTCAATATATTTGTTTTGTTCGTACAAAATAAAAAAATAATTTTTAACGATAGGCTTAACATCGACGAAAATTCAACGCGAAGCGACACGCAATGGAGAAAAATGTCAAGATGGGATAAATTAACATATTTTTTCGTACATAATCGGTTATTCAAAACATCAATCTTCTGAACAACCCCAGTCCCCAATTGATTCGGATAATCAACGCTGTACTGTATTAATTGTAATTATTAAATTTAATGAGAGATGGCATCTAATGCCTCCCTCTAGTGACAAATTATTTAGTAATAATTAAATATAATTGTGGAAAAATAGCCGGAATGTAATCCAGTGGTTGTTTGGCATTACAAATTTATTGTGTTTTGTGATGTTTGTTTATAACTAATATCACACACAAAAATGTCTAATTTTAATAGTTAAGCAGGAATTCTTTTGTAATTAAATATGAAATATTTTAATAATACAAAAACATATATGCTAACAAATATTACATATAATAAATAAAAAAAGGAAATTGCTAATTTTCAAAAGAAAAAAATTATAATAATGAAAAATGTTTTTAATATCAATTACTTAATAAATGTATGTATATTAAAGTTTTTTTCAAAATTAAAATTAATTACAAACTTTATTACAAAAATTAATCTTTAAAAATTTACTCAGAAAGTTTTAAATGCAGTAGTTAAAAATAATACATTGTTATATGATATTCAGGTTTAGTTTATTATGATAGTATTCAAATAAAAAGTCTCTCTTTAAAGATCATTTTCATATGTAGTTTATCTGATACATTAAAAATATTGGGTTGTTTGGAAAGTAGGTTCGTTTTTTTCTGTGGAAAAAAAAACAATATTTTTATAATAAATAAATATTTTATTGAATTATATATTGACCATTTTGGTCAAATACCTGTTGTCATCATTTCTGGTAGTAGCATGATTTCACATTCATAAAAGTTTTGATTGTTGCTTACAAAAAACCAATCCGAGTGATTTTTGACATTGTCATTTCAAGTAAATGTCTTACAGTTAAAAAAAATTTGTATAGACCGGAACAAGTAATAATCTGAGTGTGCTTGATCTGGCGAATATGATTGGTGTGATAGCACATCCCATCTAAGTTATAACAGTTTCTGACTAGTTACCAAACTTGTGTGAAATTTGACATTATCGTNGTCATGTTATTTGGCAGTTTGCTCCAATCAGTACCTTTATTTTGTTTTCATTGGCTTCAACTGGCCTTCCAGAATGTTGTACATCTTCAATATTGAAATTGCAAGAAGGAAATTTTGTAAACCAGTTTTGGCACTGTCGTTCTGTCAATACATCTTCTCTGTACACATCACACAATTTTTTTCTCGCTTGAAAATCATTCTTACATTTTTGTTAATAAAAGAGCAAAATATGCTGAAAATGCTGCTTTCAATCTTCCATATTTGATGAGACACAAAAAATAAACAATTGCACAAAATCAAACAAAATTTTTTACAAATAAGCCTTAAAATGCTAGCTGTCAAAGTATATAATGTTAATATGGTTTAAAATGAAAATGGCAGGAAAAATATGACTAATCCGTCTAGTGGTAAAAAAAACGAAATTACTTTCCAAACAACCCAATAGTAAGAATTCAAATTCAAAATCAACCAACCATATTATTTTTATCCACTTTTTTTTACAGTGAACAAAAAATTTACCTTGTAATTTCAATAGATCAGATCGTTTTTCATCTATATCAGGCCTTTCTGCTTTCAAAACCTTAAATGCAATTTGAATTAGTAAATATCAAAATTTAATAAAAATTCTTACTATCTTAATTTGAATACCTGATTTAAACATTGACTCTGTAAACTGCTTCTTGTTACAGTAAAATTAACAAAAGTTACTCTAGAGCATATGTCTGGTGGAAATTCTACCTAAAAAACACAAAAATATACAAATGTTTTTACCAACTCAGTGAAATAAATTATATCTGTATTATTAATTAATTTTAATAAAATTAACTATATGATAAAAATAGTATATTGCTAAATTAGAACTTTTACATAAAAACAAGTCAAACTACATTTTATATAACTGAAACAAAACTTTAAATAAGAAGTAAAAGTAAATTATATTTCTGATGATAAAATCAGAAATATAATTTTATTTTTACTTATTCTGTAGTTGTAAATTTTATGATTTAATTTTAAATATTAACTGTGGTTTCAGTAGAAACAGAAAATAAAATATTAGACACAATCATTCTACAAAGAAATTATTAAAATGCTCAATTTTTATCTATAGTCTGCATAATATTTAATAATTTTGACTATATTGTAATAAAAAAATTTTTTATCATATTTTCTCTTGATAAAGTAGATCAAACTTCAGCAAAAACCCATAGTTTTTTTTTAAATGTATATATTTTTATTACATAACTTACATGACTATGAAGATATGTAAACTTGTAAAGTTAAGAAAGCTACAAGTTTTGAAAAATATCTGGAATTTTACATTTATTTAAATTGAAACAACAATTCAAGAATGATACATCTATAAAAGCAATCATATATTTTATTAAAATATCACAGTTTAACTTTTCATAAAGCCAGTCTCAGTTAAATAAATTATATTATAAATCAATAAAAAATATTCAGAATTCTAGAAACCTAAGTTTTATACTTCCTTTGTTAAATTCTTTTAAAACTTATTGAATGCAATACAACTGTATATATAATTTAAAAAAATTCAATTTACAATTGAAAAAGTTAAAATGGATTATTTTAATGACATGCTAGATTAATAATGCATATTATAAGTCATTTTAATTTTCTTTAAGTCATATAAAACAACAAAATTTTGATTTTATTAAATATTTAAAAATAATTCATTTATAGTTTGATTTACTAATATAAACAAAAACTTATTTTATTTACTATCAAATTAAAATACAGACACTACATAAATCTTAAAAATGCTGTTAAAATAATTTTTCTTACTGTTGGATCTCTTGTGGACAAAAATATACAGAATGAAGGAGAAAGATCAATATCCTGATCTCCAAGAGTAATTAATACTCGACCACCTGTTTTACGAACTTCTCGATTCAACACTGGATTTAAAATTGGATCGTAACTTTCAACATCCTGTTATTAAAAAATCTGTTAGCAAACAAAAACTTTTAATTAAATAATTCTAATCTCAAGCACAAACCTGTACAAGTAATGGGTTGCCAAATCTAAGAGCACTTTCAAGATTTTTTCGAAAAGAATCATCAAGAAAACTGAAAATTAAATTAAAAATTTTAAATTCTCATCCTTAATTATATTATGAAATTAATAAATATAAATTTTCACCTGGTTTTTGTTATCTTGCGTTCTTTATGCTCATTCATGATATATTCAGTAGCTTGTCCTGACGGGTCAATTATCAATGGATATCTATTAAAACGCTTCAACATTATGGCATTTTCAGTACACAAATCATCAGAGGGAAGAGCATTAGCTTGCCATCTCAAACGTTCATCCGCAGTAGATAAATACTGAAAGGATATATCATTAATTCATAAATTCAATTTTATAAAAATAAATCTGAAAAGAATTAAAATTTATTGCAGTTTTAGTATTAGAATAAGTTGAAATAAATCTAAAGCATTCAATTAACATAAAAATTACATTACTTAAAATTAAATGTAAATTTCAATACAGATTTTTAAGAAATGAATTTAGCCTGAATATTTTTTAATATAGTCAACTTATTAACTTACCTCAGTTCTTGCTAAATCACTTCTAAACAGAATATTTGCTTGTTGCAAATGGGTACACCAATTATTAAACAAATTTTGTCTATATTGCTGATCATAATAACCTATAATGAAATTTAAATAATGAAATATTTTTAAAAACAATTTGTTACCAAATAAGTGACACAAGTGACATCAAGAAAATTATTCATGACTAAGTCATTCAAGCGTCCTGGGGTAGCTATAAATAACATGATGGGTCATTGTGTAATAACAGCAGAGGGTGTTAAACTGTCCCCCCTCTTGATATATAAAAAAAGCACCCCACCTGCAGTTAACCTGTTGCAGAGGTACACTGTATCACTAGAGATGNAAAAAATTTGTATAGACCGGAACAAGTAATAATCTGAGTGTGCTTGATCTGGCGAATATGGTTGGTGTGATAGTACGTCCCATCTAAGTTATAACAGTTTCTGACGAGTTACTAACTTGTGTGAAATTTGACATTATTGTAGTAAAACACTACACCTGTTTTGTTGATCAATTCTGGCTGCCTTTTCTGTTTGATGATATTACTCAATATGTTTACTCAATGGCAGTACACTTTCAAATCAGTTGTTAAATTGTCTGGTAAAAGCTCAAAAAAAAATTTCCTTAAAATACCACCAAAGAGAGCATCTCTCTTTAAGAACACATGGAACCCATATATCAAGCTTTGAAATGAAACCAATTTGTTTCAAGTAATCATAAACGGTTTTGACAAATTTCATCTCTTAGTGATTTCATGTGTTGTTATTTGGCAGTTTGCTCCAATCAGTACCTTTATTTTGTTTTCATTGGCTTCAACTGGCCTTCCAGAATGTTGTACATCTTCAATATTGAAATTGCAAGAAGGAAATTTTGTAAACCAGTTTTGGCACTGTCGTTCTGTCAATACATCTTCTCTGTACACATCACACAATTTTTTTCTCGCTTGAAAATCATTCTTACATTTTTGTTAATAAAAGAGCAAAATATGCTGAAAATGCTGCTTTCAATCTTCCATATTTGATGAGACACAAAAAATAAACAATTGCACAAAATCAAACAAAATTTTTTACAAATAAGCCTTAAAATGCTAGCTGTCAAAGTATATAATGTTAATATGGTTTAAAATGAAAATGGCAGGAAAAATATGACTAATCCGTCTAGTGGTAAAAAAAACGAAATTACTTTCCAAACAACCCAATAGTAAGAATTCAAATTCAAAATCAACCAACCATATTATTTTTATCCACTTTTTTTTACAGTGAACAAAAAATTTACCTTGTAATTTCAATAGATCAGATCGTTTTTCATCTATATCAGGCCTTTCTGCTTTCAAAACCTTAAATGCAATTTGAATTAGTAAATATCAAAATTTAATAAAAATTCTTACTATCTTAATTTGAATACCTGATTTAAACATTGACTCTGTAAACTGCTTCTTGTTACAGTAAAATTAACAAAAGTTACTCTAGAGCATATGTCTGGTACCTGTCATCATCTAAAATACGTCCTTTAGCATCATTTAATGCTTGTAACAATGACTTCTCTAGTTGCCTTAGACGAACATGGAATTCACCTATTATGAAAAACAAAATTGTTGCATGACCATCTATTTTCTTTTAAAAAACATTGTAATTATTTTCAAAAATACAACTTAACAGATGTTCAAAATTAACTGTGCATAAGTAAATATTTTGAAACCTTAATCCTGCATTTTCTAATATTGATTTTTGAATGTCCTGCCTTAATCATAATTAATATCAAACAAACCACTAGATTATATCAAGCAACTTTTCCGTGATTATATTTCATTAATTAGTAAATAATTTGTCACTAGAGGGAGGCATTAGGCACCATCTCTTATTAAATTAATATTTATTAAATAATTTAGAATATTCTGGAAAAAAGATTTGGCCCAGAATGAGACTCAAATCCACAACAACTGCTTACTGTGCAGATGTATTGCCAGTTACGTTACCCAATCCTCCAGTCCAATCTCTTCCAGACATTTAAATATGATATAACAATGCTCGGTTAAATTTAATAATTATGTAACCAAAGATGGTTATATCATATTTAAATATATCTGGAAGAGGCGATCAGACTGGAGGCTTGAGTAGTGTAACTGGCAACCTATCTGCATGGTACAGTAAGACTTCATTTAGTGCTTAGGATACATTCCTAGGCAACAAAGTGCTAAATGAAATAGCATTAAACAAAGTTATTTTAACATACAGTAAGTAGGGAAAGGGAAACACGTAACCAAAAATAAACAGATTTTATTTTTTTATATTATTTTAAATTACAATTATTAAGTTTAAACTTCAATTCTAAAACCAACCAGCATATGCTAAAAATGCTGATGCTAAGAGTACATCTCCAGCAATTGTTGCCATTTGATTTTTAAATGTTTCACTGGTAGCTTCCCATCTTTGACGCTCAGAACTCAAACTTTTCAGTAAAGCAATACTTCGATCAACCTAATATAAAAATGATTAAAATTTCTTAAATATAATCCTTACATTTTATACATTAGATAGCCAGAAATATTAATTTAATGAATATAAGATCAGTTTTAACATTTTATGTATTATTTGATATATCACTGTACCTTTGCTTGAACAGCAGCAAGATCAGATTTAATAGCTTGTGCTTGACTAACAAGATTTGCATATTCTTCTTTATATGCAGCAATACTTTTCTCTAATTGATTAATAATGGCATCAATTTCTTCTGCCTTTTGTTTATTTTCATCTGCTTCAGATTCTAAACTCTTAAGTTCATTTCTTAATGGTTCCACTTGTTTTAACATATCGGCATAATTTATCTATAGTAAAATTATAGTATTAATATATAAAATATTTATATTATATAATTAAATGTGAAATTATGTATATTAACTGTGAAATAAAATTAGATTTATTGTAAATACATATGTAAAGTGACACTTTGGTTATAAGAGAAAAAGTTTAAGATGTTATATATTTCATTATCTTAGATTCTGTTATAATCTTAGATTTTAGAAGTTATAAAACAAGTATTCCTAGCAGAATTGATCTTTTTGGGATGATCAACATACAAGATAAGAAAAATAAGAATAAAAAATAATTTATAAAATCACTAGTTTACTTAATATTAATGCTAATGATTAAAGAAGATGTGTAACAGTGTTATGATTTTTAAGAAATAAAAACAGCAACAATAACTCCTGCAAAATTAGCACAATTTGTAACACCTTTTCAAAAATATTTTACTCCATTAGACCTGATGGATCTGACAGATGATGGATACTTAGAACATGTGAATGCAATATGCTTTGTTGGCTTATTTGGACAAACTGGCATCTAATGACTAAAAATCCAACATGGGCAAGAGAAATGTTCCAAAAGCCTGTCTCCAAAGTGTCAATGCACAGATACATTCACTAACTGCACTTTGTCTCATCAAAACTACAGTTTCTATGAGGCAATGTGCAAGCTCTATCTCAATGTGTCTGTGAAGAGAATGTGTTCAGCAAGGACTTGCTCACATTTGTATGAATTCATACATTGTTGGAAGCAAGTATTATGGTTTGATGAGTGACTTTTCATCATTAAGTATGGTAAAATTGTCAAGAATGAAACAATTTACCACCACCTGATACGCAAGGTGCAAAAGTCAGTTATTTAACTTATCCCATGTTGAAATTTTTCTCTGTTGCCTGCGGCTGCCATGTTGAATTTTTGTCAATGTTAAGCCTAACAATTTTTTTAAAAATAATAATCATGGCTACTATATTGTTAAAAATTATTTTTTTAATTTGCACAAACAAAATAAATATATTTTATTTATTTATTTATTTAGTACAAGGGAAACAAAATAAATATATTGAAAAATATCAAACAAAAAAAATTTATATTTTAAAAGTTCATTTTAATATAAAAATTATGACACAGTGACATCTAGTATCAAAAATGTTCCAATGCAGAAATGAATAAGTTCGGGGTTGACAGGTCAGGTCAAATGAGGTCAACACAAAAATATTCCAGGTTAATGGTTTGAGGCTACTTCAGTGCCAATGGTATTGGCACCCTGGACTTCTGCAATGGTACAATTTTAGCCCAATAATATATCCATATCTTAAAACAACATATGTGTTTGCAATGGAAATTATTCAGTCAACATATTTCAGTATGATAAAGGAATATTTATTTGACTATAATTATAAAAGCCTGGCTGGCTGACAAACACATCCACATACTCCTACAGCCTGGAAATACTTATTGCCTTCAAGAACATGTGGCATTAATTGAAATGGAAAATGGACCAATAACAAACACAAACACTTTGGCAGTTAATAATGTATTGTGCTGAAGAATGGGCTAAAATTCTGGTCACAAAATTGAGCAATTTGGGAACCTCAAATGTCTTGCATTTATTATGCTGGCCAGTTGTCAAAAGAGATGTTACATATTGCTAAATACCATCATCATTATTAACTTAAATGACTTTTTAGGACCTTTGTTGGATATGAATTTTTGGTCTAGTCTAGTATTTTTTGTTTTATTAATTTTTGTTCCATATCATTTCCTACTGGTTCTGTCATTAGTAACATTTTATAAAAAGCTTTAGTCTTCAAAATCCATCTGTACTTATATTTTTTGTTTCTTACACATTTGAACAAGCTTCACTATTTTAACTCTTTTGCAATCATTTGTCGATATATCACCAAGTAGTTAATTAATGAAACAAATCACTTGGCGATTTATCGTCAATCTGAGAATTTACGATTCTTATAAAACATTCCATTCATAGATGGCACTACACTACTGTAGGTTATTCTGTACATTTGTTTCACATATTTAATACCAAATGGAATTTTATTTCTATTTTATTTTATTTTAAGTATTTATAATTTTTTTGAAGCAAGAAATTTCTTTGTGTAAAAACTGTTCGAGTTTGTTTTAACCAAAATGTACAGAACAAATGGCCATTCATGCAGGGCTACTCATGGAAATGAAATATATAATCGAAAAATTTTATCTATGATTGAGTTGCGTAAATTATAAATAATATTCAGTCTGTCATTTTTAACATATTTTTTTGGGAGAAATTTTTTATGCTAGCAAAAATAAATTTTACTACCATAAACAACAAAAAGTAATGTATATACATGAATTTTTTCATATGTCTATGATAACTGCTGGATTTTTGGCAAATTTTTGAATGTAAGTTGAATGAGCTTGAATGAGTAAAGTTTGTTAGCAAGTATTTTCGAACAATGAACAATGTAGTTTAATAACTTTTGTGACACAGTTCAGGTTTATCTTCAATTATCTGTCTGTCTAATTTTTTAAAAATAAATGTAGGGAGAGAATAGGCAATCACATTTTGTGCAATGCATTAGACACACAACATTCAAGAGTGTGCTAGTTTCATGATTGCTGATCAATAATAATTCAAAATTATAATATTTACTATCTATTTTGTTACTAAAATACCTGAACTGATTGTTATAAACATAAATTAAATGATTTTTGTATGCACATTAAGAAAACTTTTTAATAATCCATCTATGAAATCAATGCATTGTGTATTCACATACTTTTATAATGNAGCAAAAACCCATAGTTTTTTTTTAAATGTATATATTTTTATTACATAACTTACATGACTATGAAGATATGTAAACTTGTAAAGTTAAGAAAGCTACAAGTTTTGAAAAATATCTGGAATTTTACATTTATTTAAATTGAAACAACAATTCAAGAATGATACATCTATAAAAGCAATCATATATTTTATTAAAATATCACAGTTTAACTTTTCATAAAGCCAGTCTCAGTTAAATAAATTATATTATAAATCAATAAAAAATATTCAGAATTCTAGAAACCTAAGTTTTATACTTCCTTTGTTAAATTCTTTTAAAACTTATTGAATGCAATACAACTGTATATATAATTTAAAAAAATTCAATTTACAATTGAAAAAGTTAAAATGGATTATTTTAATGACATGCTAGATTAATAATGCATATTATAAGTCATTTTAATTTTCTTTAAGTCATATAAAACAACAAAATTTTGATTTTATTAAATATTTAAAAATAATTCATTTATAGTTTGATTTACTAATATAAACAAAAACTTATTTTATTTACTATCAAATTAAAATACAGACACTACATAAATCTTAAAAATGCTGTTAAAATAATTTTTCTTACTGTTGGATCTCTTGTGGACAAAAATATACAGAATGAAGGAGAAAGATCAATATCCTGATCTCCAAGAGTAATTAATACTCGACCACCTGTTTTACGAACTTCTCGATTCAACACTGGATTTAAAATTGGATCGTAACTTTCAACATCCTGTTATTAAAAAATCTGTTAGCAAACAAAAACTTTTAATTAAATAATTCTAATCTCAAGCACAAACCTGTACAAGTAATGGGTTGCCAAATCTAAGAGCACTTTCAAGATTTTTTCGAAAAGAATCATCAAGAAAACTGAAAATTAAATTAAAAATTTTAAATTCTCATCCTTAATTATATTATGAAATTAATAAATATAAATTTTCACCTGGTTTTTGTTATCTTGCGTTCTTTATGCTCATTCATGATATATTCAGTAGCTTGTCCTGACGGGTCAATTATCAATGGATATCTATTAAAACGCTTCAACATTATGGCATTTTCAGTACACAAATCATCAGAGGGAAGAGCATTAGCTTGCCATCTCAAACGTTCATCCGCAGTAGATAAATACTGAAAGGATATATCATTAATTCATAAATTCAATTTTATAAAAATAAATCTGAAAAGAATTAAAATTTATTGCAGTTTTAGTATTAGAATAAGTTGAAATAAATCTAAAGCATTCAATTAACATAAAAATTACATTACTTAAAATTAAATGTAAATTTCAATACAGATTTTTAAGAAATGAATTTAGCCTGAATATTTTTTAATATAGTCAACTTATTAACTTACCTCAGTTCTTGCTAAATCACTTCTAAACAGAATATTTGCTTGTTGCAAATGGGTACACCAATTATTAAACAAATTTTGTCTATATTGCTGATCATAATAACCTATAATGAAATTTAAATAATGAAATATTTTTAAAAACAATTTGTTATCTATTATATTACTTTTTGAAGAATAACTTAAAAATATTACTTTTTAAATTTATGTTTATCAATAAAAATATAATTATCATTTTAAGTATAAAACTGTCTTTTAAAAATAAAATCATAGAAAATAACCAAATTTTTATATATCATATTAAAAAACCATCCCAAATAATGTAAAGGAGCATTCATAAATGATTTATTCCATATATTCTCTATTAAAATACAATGTGTTGTTACATACATTTGAAATCTTTATGAAAGAATTACTCGGATAAATTGCATATGATAAGTGATTAAATTCTATTAAATAAGTGATTAAATAAAGTCTATTAAATTTTTTGTAGTTAATATAAATTCTTATTATTTTTTCATTTATATACATATGTTCTTAGTATTTTATTAAAAGAGATTGCTTATATTGCCACTTTCCACTCTAATAGCATCTTAGATTATCTCATCTTAGGTTGTGCTGATCCTTTGTAATAAACAAACAGTTTACATTTCCTTAACTTATTTACTCCTTTACTATTTATTTTTTCCTCTATGTATGTATATTATAAATTTTATTGAATTTTACTCTGTTTAAATTGTACTATATTTGAGTATAGGCTCATCCAGCTAGATTAAAGTTAGTAGTGTAGTTATAGTTATAATATAGTAGTTATAGTTAGTAATTTTTTTGTCTACATGTTTTTGCTAAATCTGATGATTCTGTTAATGTAATGTAATATAATACTTATGTTTGCTTTATAAATTACACAAAAAAATGTTTATCATGTATTAACTAAACAACATAAAAATGTTCAAGTATAAAACTTATTTAGAATGAATAAAATTTTCATAAAATATTAAATAGAAAACAATCATATAAAATATACTTAAAATAACTATTTAATGTATTGATTGTATATAAAAGTAAAATTAGATATTTAAACAAATACTAAAAAAATTTAAATATTTAATAAAGAAAATGCTATATAATTTCATTTTTAAATATTTAGCAAATTCATTATTATTTTAAATTACAATTATTAAGTTTAAACTTCAATTCTAAAACCAACCAGCATATGCTAAAAATGCTGATGCTAAGAGTACATCTCCAGCAATTGTTGCCATTTGATTTTTAAATGTTTCACTGGTAGCTTCCCATCTTTGACGCTCAGAACTCAAACTTTTCAGTAAAGCAATACTTCGATCAACCTAATATAAAAATGATTAAAATTTCTTAAATATAATCCTTACATTTTATACATTAGATAGCCAGAAATATTAATTTAATGAATATAAGATCAGTTTTAACATTTTATGTATTATTTGATATATCACTGTACCTTTGCTTGAACAGCAGCAAGATCAGATTTAATAGCTTGTGCTTGACTAACAAGATTTGCATATTCTTCTTTATATGCAGCAATACTTTTCTCTAATTGATTAATAATGGCATCAATTTCTTCTGCCTTTTGTTTATTTTCATCTGCTTCAGATTCTAAACTCTTAAGTTCATTTCTTAATGGTTCCACTTGTTTTAACATATCGGCATAATTTATCTATAGTAAAATTATAGTATTAATATATAAAATATTTATATTATATAATTAAATGTGAAATTATGTATATTAACTGTGAAATAAAATTAGATTTATTGTAAATACATATGTAAAGTGACACTTTGGTTATAAGAGAAAAAGTTTAAGATGTTATATATTTCATTATCTTAGATTCTGTTATAATCTTAGATTTTAGAAGTTATAAAACAAGTATTCCTAGCAGAATTGATCTTTTTGGGATGATCAACATACAAGATAAGAAAAATAAGAATAAAAAATAATTTATAAAATCACTAGTTTACTTAATATTAATGCTAATGATTAAAGAAGATGTGTAACAGTGTTATGATTTTTAAGAAATAAAAACAGCAACAATAACTCCTGCAAAATTAGCACAATTTGTAACACCTTTTCAAAAATATTTTACTCCATTAGACCTGATGGATCTGACAGATGATGGATACTTAGAACATGTGAATGCAATATGCTTTGTTGGCTTATTTGGACAAACTGGCATCTAATGACTAAAAATCCAACATGGGCAAGAGAAATGTTCCAAAAGCCTGTCTCCAAAGTGTCAATGCACAGATACATTCACTAACTGCACTTTGTCTCATCAAAACTACAGTTTCTATGAGGCAATGTGCAAGCTCTATCTCAATGTGTCTGTGAAGAGAATGTGTTCAGCAAGGACTTGCTCACATTTGTATGAATTCATACATTGTTGGAAGCAAGTATTATGGTTTGATGAGTGACTTTTCATCATTAAGTATGGTAAAATTGTCAAGAATGAAACAATTTACCACCACCTGATACGCAAGGTGCAAAAGTCAGTTATTTAACTTATCCCATGTTGAAATTTTTCTCTGTTGCCTGCGGCTGCCATGTTGAATTTTTGTCAATGTTAAGCCTAACAATTTTTTTAAAAATAATAATCATGGCTACTATATTGTTAAAAATTATTTTTTTAATTTGCACAAACAAAATAAATATATTTTATTTATTTATTTATTTAGTACAAGGGAAACAAAATAAATATATTGAAAAATATCAAACAAAAAAAATTTATATTTTAAAAGTTCATTTTAATATAAAAATTATGACACAGTGACATCTAGTATCAAAAATGTTCCAATGCAGAAATGAATAAGTTCGGGGTTGACAGGTCAGGTCAAATGAGGTCAACACAAAAATATTCCAGGTTAATGGTTTGAGGCTACTTCAGTGCCAATGGTATTGGCACCCTGGACTTCTGCAATGGTACAATTTTAGCCCAATAATATATCCATATCTTAAAACAACATATGTGTTTGCAATGGAAATTATTCAGTCAACATATTTCAGTATGATAAAGGAATATTTATTTGACTATAATTATAAAAGCCTGGCTGGCTGACAAACACATCCACATACTCCTACAGCCTGGAAATACTTATTGCCTTCAAGAACATGTGGCATTAATTGAAATGGAAAATGGACCAATAACAAACACAAACACTTTGGCAGTTAATAATGTATTGTGCTGAAGAATGGGCTAAAATTCTGGTCACAAAATTGAGCAATTTGGGAACCTCAAATGTCTTGCATTTATTATGCTGGCCAGTTGTCAAAAGAGATGTTACATATTGCTAAATACCATCATCATTATTAACTTAAATGACTTTTTAGGACCTTTGTTGGATATGAATTTTTGGTCTAGTCTAGTATTTTTTGTTTTATTAATTTTTGTTCCATATCATTTCCTACTGGTTCTGTCATTAGTAACATTTTATAAAAAGCTTTAGTCTTCAAAATCCATCTGTACTTATATTTTTTGTTTCTTACACATTTGAACAAGCTTCACTATTTTAACTCTTTTGCAATCATTTGTCGATATATCACCAAGTAGTTAATTAATGAAACAAATCACTTGGCGATTTATCGTCAATCTGAGAATTTACGATTCTTATAAAACATTCCATTCATAGATGGCACTACACTACTGTAGGTTATTCTGTACATTTGTTTCACANGCAACCTATCTGCATGGTACAGTAAGACTTCATTTAGTGCTTAGGATACATTCCTAGGCAACAAAGTGCTAAATGAAATAGCATTAAACAAAGTTATTTTAACATACAGTAAGTAGGGAAAGGGAACACGTAACCAAAAATAAACAGATTTTATTTTTATTTTAAGTTATTTTTATATTAATTTGTATAATAATATATGCTACATAACACATAAATATAAAGTTCATTTTTGTGATAAAGTTCCTGGCTCTTCTGAAATTGTTGATTATTTTGCAATGAAATTATCTAGTGTCCTTTGTCGCTTTCTTTTTCTTTCATTAAGCAAATGTCGGTAGCAGAAGATCACATGCAAAACACCTTGTCTAGCTTTTGCACTCCTTTCAAAATCTGGATCATTTGCTACAATTTGATCAATGATTTCAGTTATCATTACCAAACTTTACTTCGGAAATCTGTAGCAAGTTCTTTAGGTTCTATGTTTTCAGAATTATTATTTTTCAGTTCTACATGAATTCCTTTTTCTGCCAGTTTTTGAAGATCATTGTTGATAAGGCTCTCACCAGAAACGTGCAGTAACTCCTCAATATCCTGTTCACCTACATCTCCTAGTCCTGATGTATTGATTAGGTTGACAATTTGGTCAACAACAAGTTCTTCTTGTTGAGAATCCTTGAATACCTCCATTCCTCCGTGCTCCATTCAAGCATTTATCAGTTAATTCTTGCCAAGCAAAGTTGATACTGCCTATAACATCCATGATTTTATACTTTTTCCAAAATTATACCAAACAAACAGAGATTTAGGGGAAATACAGCACTACAATGAATTGCCACCTTTTGCTGATTGGGTCATGTTTGGGAATAATCATATTATATATGAATCAATGAAATGCTGTGATAATTTGAATCAGTGTAAATTTTCAGTTTTTTTAAGGCTTTGAGCAGACCGCGTTATATCGAATCAGCATTAAACAACTGTCTTACTGTAAGTGGGAGTTGTAGATTTGAGCTCCACTCTGGACCAATTCTTTAGTTTCAAAATATTCTAAATTATTTAATAAATACAGTAGAGCGTCGATTATCAGAAAGTCAATCATCCGAAAGAATTCCAGTAGGCAAATTTAAATTTTCGCCAGTGCTGTGGGGCTGCAATCTTTGGCTATGTCTTGGGCCACTCAAATATTTTACGTTTTTGACACTAAATTAACTTCTGAAGTATAATTTTTTATTGTTTTTATATTTTTCAATATATTTGTTTTGTTCGTACAAAATAAAAAAATAATTTTTAACGATAGGCTTAACATCGACGAAAATTCAACGCGAAGCGACACGCAATGGAGAAAAATGTCAAGATGGGATAAATTAACATATTTTTTCGTACATAATCGGTTATTCAAAACATCAATCTTCTGAACAACCCCAGTCCCCAATTGATTCGGATAATCAACGCTGTACTGTATTAATTGTAATTATTAAATTTAATGAGAGATGGCATCTAATGCCTCCCTCTAGTGACAAATTATTTAGTAATAATTAAATATAATTGTGGAAAAATAGCCGGAATGTAATCCAGTGGTTGTTTGGCATTACAAATTTATTGTGTTTTGTGATGTTTGTTTATAACTAATATCACACACAAAAATGTCTAATTTTAATAGTTAAGCAGGAATTCTTTTGTAATTAAATATGAAATATTTTAATAATACAAAAACATATATGCTAACAAATATTACATATAATAAATAAAAAAAGGAAATTGCTAATTTTCAAAAGAAAAAAATTATAATAATGAAAAATGTTTTTAATATCAATTACTTAATAAATGTATGTATATTAAAGTTTTTTTCAAAATTAAAATTAATTACAAACTTTATTACAAAAATTAATCTTTAAAAATTTACTCAGAAAGTTTTAAATGCAGTAGTTAAAAATAATACATTGTTATATGATATTCAGGTTTAGTTTATTATGATAGTATTCAAATAAAAAGTCTCTCTTTAAAGATCATTTTCATATGTAGTTTATCTGATACATTAAAAATATTGGGTTGTTTGGAAAGTAGGTTCGTTTTTTTCTGTGGAAAAAAAAACAATATTTTTATAATAAATAAATATTTTATTGAATTATATATTGACCATTTTGGTCAAATACCTGTTGTCATCATTTCTGGTAGTAGCATGATTTCACATTCATAAAAGTTTTGATTGTTGCTTACAAAAAACCAATCCGAGTGATTTTTGACATTGTCATTTCAAGTAAATGTCTTACAGTTAAAAAAAATTTGTATAGACCGGAACAAGTAATAATCTGAGTGTGCTTGATCTGGCGAATATGATTGGTGTGATAGCACATCCCATCTAAGTTATAACAGTTTCTGACTAGTTACCAAACTTGTGTGAAATTTGACATTATCGTGGTAAAACACTACACCTGTTTTGTTGATCAATTCTGGCC
>NW_019384551.1:739146-748001 GCF_000671375.1 Centruroides sculpturatus | reverse complement strand
CTGATCCAAGTGATTTTTGACATTGTCATTTCAAGTAAATGTCTTACAGTTAAAAAAAATTTGTATAGACCGGAACAAGTAATAATCTGAGTGTGCTTGATCTGGCGAATATGGTTGGTGTGATAGTACGTCCCATCTAAGTTATAACAGTTTCTGACGAGTTACTAACTTGTGTGAAATTTGACATTATTGTAGTAAAACACTACACCTGTTTTGTTGATCAATTCTGGCTGCCTTTTCTGTTTGATGATATTACTCAATATGTTTACTCAATGGCAGTACACTTTCAAATCAGTTGTTAAATTGTCTGGTAAAAGCTCAAAAAAAAATTTCCTTAAAATACCACCAAAGAGAGCATCTCTCTTTAAGAACACATGGAACCCATATATCAAGCTTTGAAATGAAACCAATTTGTTTCAAGTAATCATAAACGGTTTTGACAAATTTCATCTCTTAGTGATTTCATGTGTTGTTATTTGGCAGTTTGCTCCAATCAGTACCTTTATTTTGTTTTCATTGGCTTCAACTGGCCTTCCAGAATGTTGTACATCTTCAATATTGAAATTGCAAGAAGGAAATTTTGTAAACCAGTTTTGGCACTGTCGTTCTGTCAATACATCTTCTCTGTACACATCACACAATTTTTTTCTCGCTTGAAAATCATTCTTACATTTTTGTTAATAAAAGAGCAAAATATGCTGAAAATGCTGCTTTCAATCTTCCATATTTGATGAGACACAAAAAATAAACAATTGCACAAAATCAAACAAAATTTTTTACAAATAAGCCTTAAAATGCTAGCTGTCAAAGTATATAATGTTAATATGGTTTAAAATGAAAATGGCAGGAAAAATATGACTAATCCGTCTAGTGGTAAAAAAAACGAAATTACTTTCCAAACAACCCAATAGTAAGAATTCAAATTCAAAATCAACCAACCATATTATTTTTATCCACTTTTTTTTACAGTGAACAAAAAATTTACCTTGTAATTTCAATAGATCAGATCGTTTTTCATCTATATCAGGCCTTTCTGCTTTCAAAACCTTAAATGCAATTTGAATTAGTAAATATCAAAATTTAATAAAAATTCTTACTATCTTAATTTGAATACCTGATTTAAACATTGACTCTGTAAACTGCTTCTTGTTACAGTAAAATTAACAAAAGTTACTCTAGAGCATATGTCTGGTGGAAATTCTACCTAAAAAACACAAAAATATACAAATGTTTTTACCAACTCAGTGAAATAAATTATATCTGTATTATTAATTAATTTTAATAAAATTAACTATATGATAAAAATAGTATATTGCTAAATTAGAACTTTTACATAAAAACAAGTCAAACTACATTTTATATAACTGAAACAAAACTTTAAATAAGAAGTAAAAGTAAATTATATTTCTGATGATAAAATCAGAAATATAATTTTATTTTTACTTATTCTGTAGTTGTAAATTTTATGATTTAATTTTAAATATTAACTGTGGTTTCAGTAGAAACAGAAAATAAAATATTAGACACAATCATTCTACAAAGAAATTATTAAAATGCTCAATTTTTATCTATAGTCTGCATAATATTTAATAATTTTGACTATATTGTAATAAAAAAATTTTTTATCATATTTTCTCTTGATAAAGTAGATCAAACTTCAGCAAAAACCCATAGTTTTTTTTTAAATGTATATATTTTTATTACATAACTTACATGACTATGAAGATATGTAAACTTGTAAAGTTAAGAAAGCTACAAGTTTTGAAAAATATCTGGAATTTTACATTTATTTAAATTGAAACAACAATTCAAGAATGATACATCTATAAAAGCAATCATATATTTTATTAAAATATCACAGTTTAACTTTTCATAAAGCCAGTCTCAGTTAAATAAATTATATTATAAATCAATAAAAAATATTCAGAATTCTAGAAACCTAAGTTTTATACTTCCTTTGTTAAATTCTTTTAAAACTTATTGAATGCAATACAACTGTATATATAATTTAAAAAAATTCAATTTACAATTGAAAAAGTTAAAATGGATTATTTTAATGACATGCTAGATTAATAATGCATATTATAAGTCATTTTAATTTTCTTTAAGTCATATAAAACAACAAAATTTTGATTTTATTAAATATTTAAAAATAATTCATTTATAGTTTGATTTACTAATATAAACAAAAACTTATTTTATTTACTATCAAATTAAAATACAGACACTACATAAATCTTAAAAATGCTGTTAAAATAATTTTTCTTACTGTTGGATCTCTTGTGGACAAAAATATACAGAATGAAGGAGAAAGATCAATATCCTGATCTCCAAGAGTAATTAATACTCGACCACCTGTTTTACGAACTTCTCGATTCAACACTGGATTTAAAATTGGATCGTAACTTTCAACATCCTGTTATTAAAAAATCTGTTAGCAAACAAAAACTTTTAATTAAATAATTCTAATCTCAAGCACAAACCTGTACAAGTAATGGGTTGCCAAATCTAAGAGCACTTTCAAGATTTTTTCGAAAAGAATCATCAAGAAAACTGAAAATTAAATTAAAAATTTTAAATTCTCATCCTTAATTATATTATGAAATTAATAAATATAAATTTTCACCTGGTTTTTGTTATCTTGCGTTCTTTATGCTCATTCATGATATATTCAGTAGCTTGTCCTGACGGGTCAATTATCAATGGATATCTATTAAAACGCTTCAACATTATGGCATTTTCAGTACACAAATCATCAGAGGGAAGAGCATTAGCTTGCCATCTCAAACGTTCATCCGCAGTAGATAAATACTGAAAGGATATATCATTAATTCATAAATTCAATTTTATAAAAATAAATCTGAAAAGAATTAAAATTTATTGCAGTTTTAGTATTAGAATAAGTTGAAATAAATCTAAAGCATTCAATTAACATAAAAATTACATTACTTAAAATTAAATGTAAATTTCAATACAGATTTTTAAGAAATGAATTTAGCCTGAATATTTTTTAATATAGTCAACTTATTAACTTACCTCAGTTCTTGCTAAATCACTTCTAAACAGAATATTTGCTTGTTGCAAATGGGTACACCAATTATTAAACAAATTTTGTCTATATTGCTGATCATAATAACCTATAATGAAATTTAAATAATGAAATATTTTTAAAAACAATTTGTTATCTATTATATTACTTTTTGAAGAATAACTTAAAAATATTACTTTTTAAATTTATGTTTATCAATAAAAATATAATTATCATTTTAAGTATAAAACTGTCTTTTAAAAATAAAATCATAGAAAATAACCAAATTTTTATATATCATATTAAAAAACCATCCCAAATAATGTAAAGGAGCATTCATAAATGATTTATTCCATATATTCTCTATTAAAATACAATGTGTTGTTACATACATTTGAAATCTTTATGAAAGAATTACTCGGATAAATTGCATATGATAAGTGATTAAATTCTATTAAATAAGTGATTAAATAAAGTCTATTAAATTTTTTGTAGTTAATATAAATTCTTATTATTTTTTCATTTATATACATATGTTCTTAGTATTTTATTAAAAGAGATTGCTTATATTGCCACTTTCCACTCTAATAGCATCTTAGATTATCTCATCTTAGGTTGTGCTGATCCTTTGTAATAAACAAACAGTTTACATTTCCTTAACTTATTTACTCCTTTACTATTTATTTTTTCCTCTATGTATGTATATTATAAATTTTATTGAATTTTACTCTGTTTAAATTGTACTATATTTGAGTATAGGCTCATCCAGCTAGATTAAAGTTAGTAGTGTAGTTATAGTTATAATATAGTAGTTATAGTTAGTAATTTTTTTGTCTACATGTTTTTGCTAAATCTGATGATTCTGTTAATGTAATGTAATATAATACTTATGTTTGCTTTATAAATTACACAAAAAAATGTTTATCATGTATTAACTAAACAACATAAAAATGTTCAAGTATAAAACTTATTTAGAATGAATAAAATTTTCATAAAATATTAAATAGAAAACAATCATATAAAATATACTTAAAATAACTATTTAATGTATTGATTGTATATAAAAGTAAAATTAGATATTTAAACAAATACTAAAAAAATTTAAATATTTAATAAAGAAAATGCTATATAATTTCATTTTTAAATATTTAGCAAATTCATTATTATTTTAAATTACAATTATTAAGTTTAAACTTCAATTCTAAAACCAACCAGCATATGCTAAAAATGCTGATGCTAAGAGTACATCTCCAGCAATTGTTGCCATTTGATTTTTAAATGTTTCACTGGTAGCTTCCCATCTTTGACGCTCAGAACTCAAACTTTTCAGTAAAGCAATACTTCGATCAACCTAATATAAAAATGATTAAAATTTCTTAAATATAATCCTTACATTTTATACATTAGATAGCCAGAAATATTAATTTAATGAATATAAGATCAGTTTTAACATTTTATGTATTATTTGATATATCACTGTACCTTTGCTTGAACAGCAGCAAGATCAGATTTAATAGCTTGTGCTTGACTAACAAGATTTGCATATTCTTCTTTATATGCAGCAATACTTTTCTCTAATTGATTAATAATGGCATCAATTTCTTCTGCCTTTTGTTTATTTTCATCTGCTTCAGATTCTAAACTCTTAAGTTCATTTCTTAATGGTTCCACTTGTTTTAACATATCGGCATAATTTATCTATAGTAAAATTATAGTATTAATATATAAAATATTTATATTATATAATTAAATGTGAAATTATGTATATTAACTGTGAAATAAAATTAGATTTATTGTAAATACATATGTAAAGTGACACTTTGGTTATAAGAGAAAAAGTTTAAGATGTTATATATTTCATTATCTTAGATTCTGTTATAATCTTAGATTTTAGAAGTTATAAAACAAGTATTCCTAGCAGAATTGATCTTTTTGGGATGATCAACATACAAGATAAGAAAAATAAGAATAAAAAATAATTTATAAAATCACTAGTTTACTTAATATTAATGCTAATGATTAAAGAAGATGTGTAACAGTGTTATGATTTTTAAGAAATAAAAACAGCAACAATAACTCCTGCAAAATTAGCACAATTTGTAACACCTTTTCAAAAATATTTTACTCCATTAGACCTGATGGATCTGACAGATGATGGATACTTAGAACATGTGAATGCAATATGCTTTGTTGGCTTATTTGGACAAACTGGCATCTAATGACTAAAAATCCAACATGGGCAAGAGAAATGTTCCAAAAGCCTGTCTCCAAAGTGTCAATGCACAGATACATTCACTAACTGCACTTTGTCTCATCAAAACTACAGTTTCTATGAGGCAATGTGCAAGCTCTATCTCAATGTGTCTGTGAAGAGAATGTGTTCAGCAAGGACTTGCTCACATTTGTATGAATTCATACATTGTTGGAAGCAAGTATTATGGTTTGATGAGTGACTTTTCATCATTAAGTATGGTAAAATTGTCAAGAATGAAACAATTTACCACCACCTGATACGCAAGGTGCAAAAGTCAGTTATTTAACTTATCCCATGTTGAAATTTTTCTCTGTTGCCTGCGGCTGCCATGTTGAATTTTTGTCAATGTTAAGCCTAACAATTTTTTTAAAAATAATAATCATGGCTACTATATTGTTAAAAATTATTTTTTTAATTTGCACAAACAAAATAAATATATTTTATTTATTTATTTATTTAGTACAAGGGAAACAAAATAAATATATTGAAAAATATCAAACAAAAAAAATTTATATTTTAAAAGTTCATTTTAATATAAAAATTATGACACAGTGACATCTAGTATCAAAAATGTTCCAATGCAGAAATGAATAAGTTCGGGGTTGACAGGTCAGGTCAAATGAGGTCAACACAAAAATATTCCAGGTTAATGGTTTGAGGCTACTTCAGTGCCAATGGTATTGGCACCCTGGACTTCTGCAATGGTACAATTTTAGCCCAATAATATATCCATATCTTAAAACAACATATGTGTTTGCAATGGAAATTATTCAGTCAACATATTTCAGTATGATAAAGGAATATTTATTTGACTATAATTATAAAAGCCTGGCTGGCTGACAAACACATCCACATACTCCTACAGCCTGGAAATACTTATTGCCTTCAAGAACATGTGGCATTAATTGAAATGGAAAATGGACCAATAACAAACACAAACACTTTGGCAGTTAATAATGTATTGTGCTGAAGAATGGGCTAAAATTCTGGTCACAAAATTGAGCAATTTGGGAACCTCAAATGTCTTGCATTTATTATGCTGGCCAGTTGTCAAAAGAGATGTTACATATTGCTAAATACCATCATCATTATTAACTTAAATGACTTTTTAGGACCTTTGTTGGATATGAATTTTTGGTCTAGTCTAGTATTTTTTGTTTTATTAATTTTTGTTCCATATCATTTCCTACTGGTTCTGTCATTAGTAACATTTTATAAAAAGCTTTAGTCTTCAAAATCCATCTGTACTTATATTTTTTGTTTCTTACACATTTGAACAAGCTTCACTATTTTAACTCTTTTGCAATCATTTGTCGATATATCACCAAGTAGTTAATTAATGAAACAAATCACTTGGCGATTTATCGTCAATCTGAGAATTTACGATTCTTATAAAACATTCCATTCATAGATGGCACTACACTACTGTAGGTTATTCTGTACATTTGTTTCACATATTTAATACCAAATGGAATTTTATTTCTATTTTATTTTATTTTAAGTATTTATAATTTTTTTGAAGCAAGAAATTTCTTTGTGTAAAAACTGTTCGAGTTTGTTTTAACCAAAATGTACAGAACAAATGGCCATTCATGCAGGGCTACTCATGGAAATGAAATATATAATCGAAAAATTTTATCTATGATTGAGTTGCGTAAATTATAAATAATATTCAGTCTGTCATTTTTAACATATTTTTTTGGGAGAAATTTTTTATGCTAGCAAAAATAAATTTTACTACCATAAACAACAAAAAGTAATGTATATACATGAATTTTTTCATATGTCTATGATAACTGCTGGATTTTTGGCAAATTTTTGAATGTAAGTTGAATGAGCTTGAATGAGTAAAGTTTGTTAGCAAGTATTTTCGAACAATGAACAATGTAGTTTAATAACTTTTGTGACACAGTTCAGGTTTATCTTCAATTATCTGTCTGTCTAATTTTTTAAAAATAAATGTAGGGAGAGAATAGGCAATCACATTTTGTGCAATGCATTAGACACACAACATTCAAGAGTGTGCTAGTTTCATGATTGCTGATCAATAATAATTCAAAATTATAATATTTACTATCTATTTTGTTACTAAAATACCTGAACTGATTGTTATAAACATAAATTAAATGATTTTTGTATGCACATTAAGAAAACTTTTTAATAATCCATCTATGAAATCAATGCATTGTGTATTCACATACTTTTATAATGATCTGGGTTGATAGTAAAAATTAAGATGTTTGTTCTACAAATTTCAGTTAATATTCATAACAAGACAAGTTAAAAAAATTGTATTAATAGCTTTTTCTGACATTATCTTTAAAATTTATTTACTGGAAAATGTTATCTATATAAATTAAAAAAGAATATTACCTGTGCAATAGCCCATTTTACCATAGGTCCACAAGCCAAACTGGCACGATTTACTTTTTCAAAATTATATTCAGGATTATTTAAATATCTTGTCTTCATTTTATTTCTAATATCATCCCTAATTGACAGAAAAAATTCAAAGTGAAAATCTTAAAAACATGTACAAAAAATGATTACACTAAAAATTATTTTCGAGTCATTTAGAAGTATTTTAACAATTGCATTCTATTCTAAAGTTTACAGTGGAACTCGTTTTATAACAAATTCCAAACAACTGCAAACTTTTTATTCATTTTTAATACACAAGAAGTAAAATATTGTATGTTTTCTCTTTTGAAAATAATTTTAATATATTCAGAATTTAATTTAATTAAATTAAATTCTTCCTTTTGTCAAAACGTACAAATTAAATTTATAAATTTTTGTTTTGGAGATTTACATATATTGAAATACAGTGGTACCTCGATATACGTCTGCTTTAGAATACGTCCTGTTTGCTCGGTATACGACATAATTCAATTATACGCGCCATCAATGAACAAGTAGCACTATTGGTGTACTAGACCAGACTAGACGTTCGCAATGCAACGGTTTATAACTTTGTTTAATTTCTTCTGATTTTAATTCGTAAGTAAAATTTTATTATTTTTATTAATCACGAATCCCAAAAAGGCAAATGAAAAGCGACAGAAAACTAAAAAAAATTACTAGAATTACAATGGAACTGATGAGAGATTGTTGAGAAATACAAAGGTGGCACGCGTGTTCGAGATTTTAACTGTTGCCTACCGTATTCCGAGAACGACAATATGAACAATCACGAAAAATAAAGACATTATTAAATCTGCTAAAATTACGAAAAGGGTTAAATCAATTTCTAAACAGAGATCAAAGTCATTAGATCATATCGAGAAATTGCTTTTGCTTTGGATAACTGAAAAACAGTGCTGGAGACAGCATATCGGAAGCAATTATTTGCGAGAAAGCTAAAAAGATACACGCTGATCTCATGAAAAATCAAGCAGGAACTAGCCAGGAAAGCAAGGTGTTTAAAGCCAGCCATTTTTTTTACACGAGAATGGATTAATCATTTTTACATTACTTCTTATGGGAAAGGTTGGTTTGGTATACATCCAATTCGGTATAAGTCCAAACATCGGGAACGGATTAAGGTCGTATACCGAGGTTCCACTGTACTTG
>NW_019384551.1:689123-738544 GCF_000671375.1 Centruroides sculpturatus | reverse complement strand
GTTGCTTACAAAAAACTGATCCAAGTGATTTTTGACATTGTCATTTCAAGTAAATGTCTTACAGTTAAAAAAAATTTGTATAGACCGGAACAAGTAATAATCTGAGTGTGCTTGATCTGGCGAATATGGTTGGTGTGATAGTACGTCCCATCTAAGTTATAACAGTTTCTGACGAGTTACTAACTTGTGTGAAATTTGACATTATTGTAGTAAAACACTACACCTGTTTTGTTGATCAATTCTGGCTGCCTTTTCTGTTTGATGATATTACTCAATATGTTTACTCAATGGCAGTACACTTTCAAATCAGTTGTTAAATTGTCTGGTAAAAGCTCAAAAAAAAATTTCCTTAAAATACCACCAAAGAGAGCATCTCTCTTTAAGAACACATGGAACCCATATATCAAGCTTTGAAATGAAACCAATTTGTTTCAAGTAATCATAAACGGTTTTGACAAATTTCATCTCTTAGTGATTTCATGTGTTGTTATTTGGCAGTTTGCTCCAATCAGTACCTTTATTTTGTTTTCATTGGCTTCAACTGGCCTTCCAGAATGTTGTACATCTTCAATATTGAAATTGCAAGAAGGAAATTTTGTAAACCAGTTTTGGCACTGTCGTTCTGTCAATACATCTTCTCTGTACACATCACACAATTTTTTTCTCGCTTGAAAATCATTCTTACATTTTTGTTAATAAAAGAGCAAAATATGCTGAAAATGCTGCTTTCAATCTTCCATATTTGATGAGACACAAAAAATAAACAATTGCACAAAATCAAACAAAATTTTTTACAAATAAGCCTTAAAATGCTAGCTGTCAAAGTATATAATGTTAATATGGTTTAAAATGAAAATGGCAGGAAAAATATGACTAATCCGTCTAGTGGTAAAAAAAACGAAATTACTTTCCAAACAACCCAATAGTAAGAATTCAAATTCAAAATCAACCAACCATATTATTTTTATCCACTTTTTTTTACAGTGAACAAAAAATTTACCTTGTAATTTCAATAGATCAGATCGTTTTTCATCTATATCAGGCCTTTCTGCTTTCAAAACCTTAAATGCAATTTGAATTAGTAAATATCAAAATTTAATAAAAATTCTTACTATCTTAATTTGAATACCTGATTTAAACATTGACTCTGTAAACTGCTTCTTGTTACAGTAAAATTAACAAAAGTTACTCTAGAGCATATGTCTGGTGGAAATTCTACCTAAAAAACACAAAAATATACAAATGTTTTTACCAACTCAGTGAAATAAATTATATCTGTATTATTAATTAATTTTAATAAAATTAACTATATGATAAAAATAGTATATTGCTAAATTAGAACTTTTACATAAAAACAAGTCAAACTACATTTTATATAACTGAAACAAAACTTTAAATAAGAAGTAAAAGTAAATTATATTTCTGATGATAAAATCAGAAATATAATTTTATTTTTACTTATTCTGTAGTTGTAAATTTTATGATTTAATTTTAAATATTAACTGTGGTTTCAGTAGAAACAGAAAATAAAATATTAGACACAATCATTCTACAAAGAAATTATTAAAATGCTCAATTTTTATCTATAGTCTGCATAATATTTAATAATTTTGACTATATTGTAATAAAAAAATTTTTTATCATATTTTCTCTTGATAAAGTAGATCAAACTTCAGCAAAAACCCATAGTTTTTTTTTAAATGTATATATTTTTATTACATAACTTACATGACTATGAAGATATGTAAACTTGTAAAGTTAAGAAAGCTACAAGTTTTGAAAAATATCTGGAATTTTACATTTATTTAAATTGAAACAACAATTCAAGAATGATACATCTATAAAAGCAATCATATATTTTATTAAAATATCACAGTTTAACTTTTCATAAAGCCAGTCTCAGTTAAATAAATTATATTATAAATCAATAAAAAATATTCAGAATTCTAGAAACCTAAGTTTTATACTTCCTTTGTTAAATTCTTTTAAAACTTATTGAATGCAATACAACTGTATATATAATTTAAAAAAATTCAATTTACAATTGAAAAAGTTAAAATGGATTATTTTAATGACATGCTAGATTAATAATGCATATTATAAGTCATTTTAATTTTCTTTAAGTCATATAAAACAACAAAATTTTGATTTTATTAAATATTTAAAAATAATTCATTTATAGTTTGATTTACTAATATAAACAAAAACTTATTTTATTTACTATCAAATTAAAATACAGACACTACATAAATCTTAAAAATGCTGTTAAAATAATTTTTCTTACTGTTGGATCTCTTGTGGACAAAAATATACAGAATGAAGGAGAAAGATCAATATCCTGATCTCCAAGAGTAATTAATACTCGACCACCTGTTTTACGAACTTCTCGATTCAACACTGGATTTAAAATTGGATCGTAACTTTCAACATCCTGTTATTAAAAAATCTGTTAGCAAACAAAAACTTTTAATTAAATAATTCTAATCTCAAGCACAAACCTGTACAAGTAATGGGTTGCCAAATCTAAGAGCACTTTCAAGATTTTTTCGAAAAGAATCATCAAGAAAACTGAAAATTAAATTAAAAATTTTAAATTCTCATCCTTAATTATATTATGAAATTAATAAATATAAATTTTCACCTGGTTTTTGTTATCTTGCGTTCTTTATGCTCATTCATGATATATTCAGTAGCTTGTCCTGACGGGTCAATTATCAATGGATATCTATTAAAACGCTTCAACATTATGGCATTTTCAGTACACAAATCATCAGAGGGAAGAGCATTAGCTTGCCATCTCAAACGTTCATCCGCAGTAGATAAATACTGAAAGGATATATCATTAATTCATAAATTCAATTTTATAAAAATAAATCTGAAAAGAATTAAAATTTATTGCAGTTTTAGTATTAGAATAAGTTGAAATAAATCTAAAGCATTCAATTAACATAAAAATTACATTACTTAAAATTAAATGTAAATTTCAATACAGATTTTTAAGAAATGAATTTAGCCTGAATATTTTTTAATATAGTCAACTTATTAACTTACCTCAGTTCTTGCTAAATCACTTCTAAACAGAATATTTGCTTGTTGCAAATGGGTACACCAATTATTAAACAAATTTTGTCTATATTGCTGATCATAATAACCTATAATGAAATTTAAATAATGAAATATTTTTAAAAACAATTTGTTATCTATTATATTACTTTTTGAAGAATAACTTAAAAATATTACTTTTTAAATTTATGTTTATCAATAAAAATATAATTATCATTTTAAGTATAAAACTGTCTTTTAAAAATAAAATCATAGAAAATAACCAAATTTTTATATATCATATTAAAAAACCATCCCAAATAATGTAAAGGAGCATTCATAAATGATTTATTCCATATATTCTCTATTAAAATACAATGTGTTGTTACATACATTTGAAATCTTTATGAAAGAATTACTCGGATAAATTGCATATGATAAGTGATTAAATTCTATTAAATAAGTGATTAAATAAAGTCTATTAAATTTTTTGTAGTTAATATAAATTCTTATTATTTTTTCATTTATATACATATGTTCTTAGTATTTTATTAAAAGAGATTGCTTATATTGCCACTTTCCACTCTAATAGCATCTTAGATTATCTCATCTTAGGTTGTGCTGATCCTTTGTAATAAACAAACAGTTTACATTTCCTTAACTTATTTACTCCTTTACTATTTATTTTTTCCTCTATGTATGTATATTATAAATTTTATTGAATTTTACTCTGTTTAAATTGTACTATATTTGAGTATAGGCTCATCCAGCTAGATTAAAGTTAGTAGTGTAGTTATAGTTATAATATAGTAGTTATAGTTAGTAATTTTTTTGTCTACATGTTTTTGCTAAATCTGATGATTCTGTTAATGTAATGTAATATAATACTTATGTTTGCTTTATAAATTACACAAAAAAATGTTTATCATGTATTAACTAAACAACATAAAAATGTTCAAGTATAAAACTTATTTAGAATGAATAAAATTTTCATAAAATATTAAATAGAAAACAATCATATAAAATATACTTAAAATAACTATTTAATGTATTGATTGTATATAAAAGTAAAATTAGATATTTAAACAAATACTAAAAAAATTTAAATATTTAATAAAGAAAATGCTATATAATTTCATTTTTAAATATTTAGCAAATTCATTATTATTTTAAATTACAATTATTAAGTTTAAACTTCAATTCTAAAACCAACCAGCATATGCTAAAAATGCTGATGCTAAGAGTACATCTCCAGCAATTGTTGCCATTTGATTTTTAAATGTTTCACTGGTAGCTTCCCATCTTTGACGCTCAGAACTCAAACTTTTCAGTAAAGCAATACTTCGATCAACCTAATATAAAAATGATTAAAATTTCTTAAATATAATCCTTACATTTTATACATTAGATAGCCAGAAATATTAATTTAATGAATATAAGATCAGTTTTAACATTTTATGTATTATTTGATATATCACTGTACCTTTGCTTGAACAGCAGCAAGATCAGATTTAATAGCTTGTGCTTGACTAACAAGATTTGCATATTCTTCTTTATATGCAGCAATACTTTTCTCTAATTGATTAATAATGGCATCAATTTCTTCTGCCTTTTGTTTATTTTCATCTGCTTCAGATTCTAAACTCTTAAGTTCATTTCTTAATGGTTCCACTTGTTTTAACATATCGGCATAATTTATCTATAGTAAAATTATAGTATTAATATATAAAATATTTATATTATATAATTAAATGTGAAATTATGTATATTAACTGTGAAATAAAATTAGATTTATTGTAAATACATATGTAAAGTGACACTTTGGTTATAAGAGAAAAAGTTTAAGATGTTATATATTTCATTATCTTAGATTCTGTTATAATCTTAGATTTTAGAAGTTATAAAACAAGTATTCCTAGCAGAATTGATCTTTTTGGGATGATCAACATACAAGATAAGAAAAATAAGAATAAAAAATAATTTATAAAATCACTAGTTTACTTAATATTAATGCTAATGATTAAAGAAGATGTGTAACAGTGTTATGATTTTTAAGAAATAAAAACAGCAACAATAACTCCTGCAAAATTAGCACAATTTGTAACACCTTTTCAAAAATATTTTACTCCATTAGACCTGATGGATCTGACAGATGATGGATACTTAGAACATGTGAATGCAATATGCTTTGTTGGCTTATTTGGACAAACTGGCATCTAATGACTAAAAATCCAACATGGGCAAGAGAAATGTTCCAAAAGCCTGTCTCCAAAGTGTCAATGCACAGATACATTCACTAACTGCACTTTGTCTCATCAAAACTACAGTTTCTATGAGGCAATGTGCAAGCTCTATCTCAATGTGTCTGTGAAGAGAATGTGTTCAGCAAGGACTTGCTCACATTTGTATGAATTCATACATTGTTGGAAGCAAGTATTATGGTTTGATGAGTGACTTTTCATCATTAAGTATGGTAAAATTGTCAAGAATGAAACAATTTACCACCACCTGATACGCAAGGTGCAAAAGTCAGTTATTTAACTTATCCCATGTTGAAATTTTTCTCTGTTGCCTGCGGCTGCCATGTTGAATTTTTGTCAATGTTAAGCCTAACAATTTTTTTAAAAATAATAATCATGGCTACTATATTGTTAAAAATTATTTTTTTAATTTGCACAAACAAAATAAATATATTTTATTTATTTATTTATTTAGTACAAGGGAAACAAAATAAATATATTGAAAAATATCAAACAAAAAAAATTTATATTTTAAAAGTTCATTTTAATATAAAAATTATGACACAGTGACATCTAGTATCAAAAATGTTCCAATGCAGAAATGAATAAGTTCGGGGTTGACAGGTCAGGTCAAATGAGGTCAACACAAAAATATTCCAGGTTAATGGTTTGAGGCTACTTCAGTGCCAATGGTATTGGCACCCTGGACTTCTGCAATGGTACAATTTTAGCCCAATAATATATCCATATCTTAAAACAACATATGTGTTTGCAATGGAAATTATTCAGTCAACATATTTCAGTATGATAAAGGAATATTTATTTGACTATAATTATAAAAGCCTGGCTGGCTGACAAACACATCCACATACTCCTACAGCCTGGAAATACTTATTGCCTTCAAGAACATGTGGCATTAATTGAAATGGAAAATGGACCAATAACAAACACAAACACTTTGGCAGTTAATAATGTATTGTGCTGAAGAATGGGCTAAAATTCTGGTCACAAAATTGAGCAATTTGGGAACCTCAAATGTCTTGCATTTATTATGCTGGCCAGTTGTCAAAAGAGATGTTACATATTGCTAAATACCATCATCATTATTAACTTAAATGACTTTTTAGGACCTTTGTTGGATATGAATTTTTGGTCTAGTCTAGTATTTTTTGTTTTATTAATTTTTGTTCCATATCATTTCCTACTGGTTCTGTCATTAGTAACATTTTATAAAAAGCTTTAGTCTTCAAAATCCATCTGTACTTATATTTTTTGTTTCTTACACATTTGAACAAGCTTCACTATTTTAACTCTTTTGCAATCATTTGTCGATATATCACCAAGTAGTTAATTAATGAAACAAATCACTTGGCGATTTATCGTCAATCTGAGAATTTACGATTCTTATAAAACATTCCATTCATAGATGGCACTACACTACTGTAGGTTATTCTGTACATTTGTTTCACATATTTAATACCAAATGGAATTTTATTTCTATTTTATTTTATTTTAAGTATTTATAATTTTTTTGAAGCAAGAAATTTCTTTGTGTAAAAACTGTTCGAGTTTGTTTTAACCAAAATGTACAGAACAAATGGCCATTCATGCAGGGCTACTCATGGAAATGAAATATATAATCGAAAAATTTTATCTATGATTGAGTTGCGTAAATTATAAATAATATTCAGTCTGTCATTTTTAACATATTTTTTTGGGAGAAATTTTTTATGCTAGCAAAAATAAATTTTACTACCATAAACAACAAAAAGTAATGTATATACATGAATTTTTTCATATGTCTATGATAACTGCTGGATTTTTGGCAAATTTTTGAATGTAAGTTGAATGAGCTTGAATGAGTAAAGTTTGTTAGCAAGTATTTTCGAACAATGAACAATGTAGTTTAATAACTTTTGTGACACAGTTCAGGTTTATCTTCAATTATCTGTCTGTCTAATTTTTTAAAAATAAATGTAGGGAGAGAATAGGCAATCACATTTTGTGCAATGCATTAGACACACAACATTCAAGAGTGTGCTAGTTTCATGATTGCTGATCAATAATAATTCAAAATTATAATATTTACTATCTATTTTGTTACTAAAATACCTGAACTGATTGTTATAAACATAAATTAAATGATTTTTGTATGCACATTAAGAAAACTTTTTAATAATCCATCTATGAAATCAATGCATTGTGTATTCACATACTTTTATAATGATCTGGGTTGATAGTAAAAATTAAGATGTTTGTTCTACAAATTTCAGTTAATATTCATAACAAGACAAGTTAAAAAAATTGTATTAATAGCTTTTTCTGACATTATCTTTAAAATTTATTTACTGGAAAATGTTATCTATATAAATTAAAAAAGAATATTACCTGTGCAATAGCCCATTTTACCATAGGTCCACAAGCCAAACTGGCACGATTTACTTTTTCAAAATTATATTCAGGATTATTTAAATATCTTGTCTTCATTTTATTTCTAATATCATCCCTAATTGACAGAAAAAATTCAAAGTGAAAATCTTAAAAACATGTACAAAAAATGATTACACTAAAAATTATTTTCGAGTCATTTAGAAGTATTTTAACAATTGCATTCTATTCTAAAGTTTACAGTGGAACTCGTTTTATAACAAATTCCAAACAACTGCAAACTTTTTATTCATTTTTAATACACAAGAAGTAAAATATTGTATGTTTTCTCTTTTGAAAATAATTTTAATATATTCAGAATTTAATTTAATTAAATTAAATTCTTCCTTTTGTCAAAACGTACAAATTAAATTTATAAATTTTTGTTTTGGAGATTTACATATATTGAAATACAGTGGTACCTCGATATACGTCTGCTTTAGAATACGTCCTGTTTGCTCGGTATACGACATAATTCAATTATACGCGCCATCAATGAACAAGTAG
Source organism: Centruroides sculpturatus (assembly GCF_000671375.1). Taxonomy (NCBI): domain Eukaryota; kingdom Metazoa; phylum Arthropoda; class Arachnida; order Scorpiones; family Buthidae; genus Centruroides; species Centruroides sculpturatus. Next base: position 730,328 of record NW_019384551.1, on the reverse strand, counting down.
CACTATTGGTGTACTAGACCAGACTAGACGTTCGCAATGCAACGGTTTATAACTTTGTTTAATTTCTTCTGATTTTAATTCGTAAGTAAAATTTTATTATTTTTATTAATCACGAATCCCAAAAAGGCAAATGAAAAGCGACAGAAAACTAAAAAAAATTACTAGAATTACAATGGAACTGATGAGAGATTGTTGAGAAATACAAAGGTGGCACGCGTGTTCGAGATTTTAACTGTTGCCTACCGTATTCCGAGAACGACAATATGAACAATCACGAAAAATAAAGACATTATTAAATCTGCTAAAATTACGAAAAGGGTTAAATCAATTTCTAAACAGAGATCAAAGTCATTAGATCATATCGAGAAATTGCTTTTGCTTTGGATAACTGAAAAACAGTGCTGGAGACAGCATATCGGAAGCAATTATTTGCGAGAAAGCTAAAAAGATACACGCTGATCTCATGAAAAATCAAGCAGGAACTAGCCAGGAAAGCAAGGTGTTTAAAGCCAGCCATTTTTTTTACACGAGAATGGATTAATCATTTTTACATTACTTCTTATGGGAAAGGTTGGTTTGGTATACATCCAATTCGGTATAAGTCCAAACATCGGGAACGGATTAAGGTCGTATACCGAGGTTCCACTGTACTTGTCCACCATTGAATGAAAGATTTTTTTTAATAAGCAAAATCATTTATAAGTAGCTTTTATTATTAGTTTCCAAAGAATATAAAGACAAATTATTCAGAAACAATTATATAAGAAATGAATTCTTACATAATTTATAGGTTAATTTGAAATTTGTAAATATTGAGCATTTCCTTAGCTTTTAAAACTAAATTAAGTATATAGTGTTGAAATTTTCACACTTTTTAATGAAAACACAAACTTTGATACAGTAAGTATAATAGCAGTCATCACTCTTGATTAAATAGACACAGATTTATCTCAAATTTTGAACTAGACACAGGATTTATCAAATAGTTTGTTTCAATCATCATCATCTGATAAATTTTTAGTATTTAATTACAATTATTAGAATGGATAATAGGAAAAAGCACATTATTATTAGAAATATAAAATGTATCTATATTACTGTGCACTTAAATATAATAATAAAGACATGTAGTTTCATGTTTTCATAAAAAGTTAAGTTATGCATTTATGTTCTTCACATCTAAAAGATTAAACCCACACATTTATAAAACTAAAATTATTTTTTTTTTCAATAATGTTTTCACTCATTCTAAGGCAATTTTCTGCTTGCAAAGAATATAAACAAATAACGTATATACAAAACACAAACTTAAAACTGAATAAGTTTAGAATAATCATCATAAAACATAAATAACTTCTATTTAACTGGAGAAACAATAGACTTACTTAAAATACCCAAACTCCAGTCTACATTTAAATGACTGCTGAACCTGAAGATGGACACATAAGAACTTTGGTGCTAATATCCCACATTACTGCTGGAGTTTGGATATTTTAAATCTATACTAATATTATAAAGAGGTAATGTTTATAAGTATGTAAGTAAGTTTGTATGCAGCAGGTAATCTCCGAAACTACTCATCCATTTCAAAAATTCTTTCACCAATATTTAGAATGGAACTTCAGGGTGGACATAGGCTGTATATTATTCTGTTAAACATTCATATAAATTTAAAAGATATAATCTACGTTAAGGCTTTTATGTCCAACAGATAGTGTTAACTCCACAAGTACGACGCTCTAAGTTTGCTTTTCTGAGAGGCATTATGCTTTTCTGTGAAAATGAACTAAAGCAGATCATCTTCTATCTATTTATATAAATAAAAATGTAATGTTCGTTTGTTCCTACCGATTCCTTTGAAATTTTGACACAACGCTGCATTCGAATACGCACGTGTTTTTATATAATATACGTGTCGAAATTCCCCCCACTGAAGAGAGATGGTTAGGATTAAGGCTTACAGTAAAGAACTCTGCTTCTATTTATACTATTTTAGATGCGGGTTTTTGCGTTTTAATAGGGCACGTCAAGAGAATGTACACTAATTAGAAATTTTTCAAAAAATTTCCCCTTCCCCATAAGGGAAGTGTTATAAATTTATAATAGATACATTTGAGCCACAACAACGCATGGTGGGGTCTGCTAGTAAGTCTATAAAACATAAATTAATGTAATTTTAGGTGAAACTAACTGATGGGTTTTCTGTATCTAATGATGTAGTTATCTGCTGATTTTAACTTGTTCTTTGTTTAAACTTATCAAGGATATCATTTAAAAAAATGTAATACATTCTTTTATATTCATCTGTCAACATGATTTTTTCCAGAACCATCAAATCATGTATGATTCATGTTCTGGCTTTCATTCCCACCAAACTTGTTTTGCACCAAATAGCTTTTTAAAGCATCAGATTTAATGTCAATAATATCTATGGTATAATTTTTTTGAGTTTATTTCAGCATATAGTTATTGGCTAAACAGAACAGAAATGAAACAAAATTTTGTTGTTTAAAAGCCTTTCTGTGCTTTAATTTAATGCAGTGAAAGTGGTTTCATCTTAAATTTCCTTTTTTTGCATTTTACTTATTTATACTGTATTTACATCTACAATAAACTGCTAACAAAAAGAAAGAAAAAAAAAAAAAAAGTGTTTATGATGATACTGTCTGAACTGTACACCAGGAATACAGACTGCAGCCCTCCAATTGATTTGCTGGCAGCTCCCCACCATTATTTTAACTCTGAAATAATGCCCACACTTGAATGTTCTTGATAATGTTAATAATTTAATTAAAAATTAATAACACAGCTTAAAATTCCCACAACTGATTCAAATAAAAGTTATTTGAGTTTTACTGGATGTCTTCTATGTGCTCAGAAAGTTTTGCGATTATATATCCAATAGAAATTTATATATTTTTTACTTTGTTTTTCAGTCCCCACCTTTAACAATACTATAGATGACTGAATAATCAGTAATCTATTTAAGTATACTTGGTAAAGTCAACAATCTGGCAAGATAGCTATCTGCACCATACAGATTTTTGAAAGTTTTCTGCAAAACATCAGTAACAGTTGTGGTAGATAACCTTCAAGTTTTTTTGTGGCCCTCCCGTAAGTCACAGTGAATCTATATGGCCCTTGGTCTTAACAAGTCTGTTCATCCCTGCTGTACACTGACAAGTACAGTGGTACCTCAGGATATGAAATTAATCCGTTCCGAAACTGAGATCGTATCATGAAAATGTTGTAAGGTGAATCATTTTTCCCCCATATGATTACATGTAAATCCAAATAATTTGTTCCAACACAAAAAACACACTCAAAGCTAAGTAGTACATTGAAAAAATTAACTTTAGTAAGGAAAACACTGAAAAATGCATTTTGTAGTTGTAAATGTATAAATAACCATAATAGAATAATAACTGATTAAAAAAAAAAATGCACTTTTATTTGTACTTTACCTTAGAGGATAGATGATGGAGGAGGTGTAAACTGATGGCGGAAAAGAGGGAGAAGGGAAATGATACTAAAACTTAACTTACATAACACAATGTAACAATAACTTAAAAATAACTTAGAAAAGATTAAAAAAATTAGTGTTGTTTTATATATTTTTTAAAATTTTTATTCACCGCTTTTTGCTTTCTTTCCTTCACTTCTACCAGCACTTTCACTGGATAGAGGTCGCTTGGTAAAATATTTATCCAAAGAGGTTTGGCTTTGCCTACTTTTTAAAATGTTTCTAAAATGACTTAGGCAAATGTCATTATTCCAAGCAGCATTATGACCAGTGTCAACCTTTTCGGGATGTTTTTTTTTTTTTTTCAATAAAATCAGTCACTTTCTGATAATACCCGAAAATTTCCTTTATTGCTTTATTCAGTCCGCGTGTTTGCTTCATCATGGAAGGATCTTGCATGATGAATGCAAGATCCTTCGCGTGTTTGCTTCATCATGGAAGGATCTTGCATGATGAATGCAAGATCCTTCCATGATGAAGCAAACACGCGGACTGAAACCAATGAATAGAAGTGAATAAAAAATGGCTCTGCGAACTAATGTAATGTTGTATGGTGAGTTTTTGTTCGTATTGTGGAGCAAAATTATGTTCGAATTTCATGTCGTATCCTGTAAATTTTGTATGCTGGGGCGTTCGTATCCTAAGGTACCACTGTATTCAAAGTTGCAGATAATGCAAAGAGTTTATTTCTATTCTAGCATTTTTTTGCAGGTTATATGCTACTACAGATTATTTGTACAAAGTTACTGTATAAACAAATAAATTTAATTTGATAATTTTTACAATCGGAAAAAAATATATTAAGACCAAGAAAATTTAGAAGTCAACATTTTAATGAAAAATAGAAAATATCAACACTTCTCCAACAGCTAAAAACAAGCTTTGTTAATATTACAGTCCTTGTGTATATGTTACTGTGAAAGACCAAAATTAGAGAATGTCGATATTCTCCAATGAACGTCGACACATACAAAATATGTTGGTGAAAGACTGAATATTTGGTTATATTATTATACATTTGAACAATTGCCGGTGTACAAGGTGCATTCCATAAGTAATTTATGCGACCAAAATTATAGTATAATAATGCGACCAAATTCATAAAAAATTATTTATTGAACATATTTTTACAATTAGTCAAAAATCTTCGAAATAGCACCCTCCTGCATTGATACACTTGTGAAGGAGGTGTTTCTGGGCCTGGAAGGCATTCTGGAAGGCCTTCTCCGGAATGTCCTTTAGAGCTGATGTAACATAAGCCTTGATGTTTTCAATTGTGTCCCAATGTTTCCCTTTCATGCGGGGAAACAAAAAAAGTTGGCGGGAGCCAGGTCAGGACTGTAAGGTGGCTGTGGAACAAATGGGTGCAGATCCTGGCCAGGAAATCGTTGACAGTGAAGGTGCTGTGGCTTGGCATGTTGTCGTGATGAAGTTTCCGCGTGTCCGTGATGTCATTTCGGCAGCATGTGACTAGGATTTCAGTCTTTTGAACACTTCCAAGTAGAAAGCTGCATTTACAGTGGTCCTGACAGGTGTGAATTTGTGGTGGTTAATGCCTCTGATGTCAAAGAAGACAATTCGGGAGTTTGATGGACATCCACTACAAGGTTTGTCGGTGACCTCCTCTCGGCCATCCTTGAAAGACTTGTGATTTGGAGAAGCAATCACTCCCAAAGGCCTGCTGAATTAATGTAAAAGTTTCAGTGGCGGCTTCCCAAGTTTAATGCAAATTTGATAGCATAACGATGCTCCACAAAATGATCCATCGCTCTGTGTTACATTAACTCAAAACGGGGTTCATGGGAACGAACGTCCTCACACACCGGCAGCTTGGAGGCAAACGACACCAAGTGAGTTTTGAAGCTAACACCCCACACCACCTAGCACAGCAGGTTAGAACTAGTTACGGCATATCCTTGTGTCGTGAAAAAATTAGTCACATTACTTACGGAACGCACTTTGTATGTTAACAAGCACAGATAAGCTTTGGAGGAGGTTGAAATGACACCCGAAGAGCCGATGTTGACAGAAAGGTGACAGTCTGTTGCCAATTCCTTTTTTCTGCCGTGATTGAAATCACATGGTATCTATTTGTTATACTCTGGAACACTGCTGTTTGTCAGTCTTATGTAAGGTTTCTTGGTGTGTGCAACATTTTCTTAAATTTTATTTTTTTATTTGATACCCTAATTTATATTGAATGGATACTACAGTAAACCAAAAACTTTTTTTTGAAAAGTTACATGCATTAATTGCAAGTGAATAAGACAACAATTGTTTTTATTTTTCTCAAGAAAAGTACTCTAAAATACTTTCTGAAGTGATTTCTGTTAAAACAAAGTGCAGCACATCTTTAAATTACAGACGATTAAAACGTTTTGACATTTTAAAAATTAATGAAGAAGAAAAATTAATTGTACCATTAAGACCAGGAGAAACGAATAAACAGTATTATGTTACCAATGCTAAATTGTTCAGTATACTATCTGAAACTCACAGCAAAACAGGCCATGGAGAAAGAACTTAAAGAATTGCAACTTAAATACAAAAATATTACATATGAAGTTGTAATGTTGTATTTAAATTTATGTAAACAATGTCAAATAAAACATAGTGCACCTAAGAAAGGTACTGTTGTGAAACCAATGGTCAGTTCGCAGTTAAACTCAAAATGTCAAGTTGATCTGAGAGACCTGTAGTCACACAATGATGGTGAATATAAGTTCATAATGATATATCAAGATCATTTAACAAAATTTGTCCAGCTACTACCTTTGAAAACTAAGACAGCTGAAGAAGTAGCATATCACCTTCTTCAAATATGTTTAACATTTGGTGGCCCAGCTATATTGCCTTATATAATGGTAGGGAATTCTGTAATCAAATCATATCCGGAACTATGTGCTATGTGAAAAGATGTTAAGATAGTTCATGAAAAGCCTCATCATAGTCAAACACAAGGCTCAGTTGAAAGGGCCAATCAGGATATACAGAATATGTTAACTGCATGGATGAACAATAATGATACAAATAAATGGTCAAATTGCATTTGACCATTTATTTGTATCATTTTTGTTTGTACAATTTACCAAGAACACTACATATCACAAAGGAATATGCCAAAGTCCTTATGAAGCCATGTTTAACGTTAAACCAAAAAGAGGAATATCATCGTCATCTTTGCCTGGTGAACAAATCACAAATATTGAAACCAAAGAACAGCTTGAAGAAATTGTTAATACTTTTGAAGGAAATTTGAGTAGTGGCCACAAGAAATACCATATTCCAAAGAAAAATATTGAAGAGGAGCTGCAACCCACCATGTCTGCATGTCAAGCCCTGACTGAACAACACACATTTATTTCTATATAAAGAGTGGCTGAGAAAGAGAATCTTCTACTGTAAGCAATGAAAATGTTACAAACCTCAAAAAGAAAATTTCCTTCTGCTCAAATTGGTGACATCGTACGAATACAAGTCCCTGATGTCAACTGTGGCTGTACAGATGCCCGAAATATGTTGCCGGTTGTTGTTGGAATAGGAGACTTCAACTTTTATAAATTAGCAAACAAAAATGGTATCCTCAAGCAGCTTTATTCCCGTAATCAGTTCATAATTTGTAAAGAAAAGTTACTTTCCATAGATGAGATTTCTTCTCAAGAAATATCGCTGAGAGAAGTAGCTGCAGATAATTCAAAAAGTGGAGGCCAAGGCTATACACGCTGTCATTGCAAAAAGAAGTGTTCCACGAATAAATGCAATTGTAAATGCAAGGAACTCTTGTGCAATTCAAAGTGTCATAAGTTTAAGTTGTTGCAATAAATAAAATTGTATAACGTTAATCACATAATATATGTGTAAGTTTACTATTGCATATTATTTTTCTTTTCTGATTAAGAATGTATTGTTCGTTTTAGGTTCAACAGTTTATTTACATGTGCTGTTACTTAAGCTTTCTCCTATTTTGCATATTAAAAAGTTGCATTTTTGTCTTAATGTAATAAAAATATTTTTATTCAACATTCACCATCCGTGCATGCTGAATATCGACATTTGCCAGTGTAAGTGAGAAATAATGATATTTAGCAAATATTTCATACATAAACGAAATGACTGCGTGAATGCTGACATTCACCGGAGAATCTTGACATTTGTATAATAGATGCAATAACACATACACTAAATTACTACATTATTACATTTAAAAAATGTTTTAATTCTTGATTAAATGAAAAAAAATTCAACATTTTTCAGATTGAATAATAAAATTGCTTAAGATAGATAGGAAAAAAAAAAATTAAAAAATATTTAATTGAATATAAATTAAACAAATCGTAAATTAAATAAAATCATTATGATAGAATATGTATTTATTTATATATTCTAAGTAAATTCATAAACTTTTCAATATTATCTAAATTTACAAATTTCAAATTAATACTTTACTACAAAAAATTGCAGCTAACCATAAATATTTTATGTAAACAGTAATTGTATATTAAAAAAAACTTATTTATTGAAAGATTATCAATGTCTTTATATATATATATGCAATAACATATGTTTTATTGTAATGACTATATATATATAATATATTTTAACTTCTTTTTATTTAACTGTTTTTTTAATTTAATTACAAAAATTAACTAAAATATTACTTTCATGTTTACTTACTAAAGATTAACAGTTACAATCCTAAAATATTAAAATCTTTTAAAAGAAACCAATGGAAGAATTCAGGAAATGAACTAATGTAAGAACTTAATACAAACAAAAACTTTTGGAATACTAGAAAATAAATTTTTCGTACTACAATAATTCCATTAAATAATCTTTCTGTATGCATGCATAAATAATTTACAACTTAAAATTAATATTAATCATCATCAGTTGTAAATTAAAATAATATTTTTAAATTTTCAATAATTATTTTCTGCAACTGATGTAGTTATTTTTTTTAAATTATAATTATTGTATGGGTAGCTTTTAAAATGAAAATTAGGAACTCATTATAAAGGAGTTCTACTGTATAAAATTGTATATGTATTTTTTTCATTTTTTTTGGGGGATAGATACACAGTACATGCAAATGACAACATGACATTCATTACTCCAATATTGCATAAAAGCCTTACGCCAGTGTTTCAGAAGAGAAGTTCACAATGGTAGGAATAAAGTTTTCTCGAATGATGACTGAACGTATAGCTCTCCAATCTGGAGCTGGTTCTCCAAGCAAAAGACAAATTGATTCCAGTGCCATCTTCACAGGTGGAGGTGGATTGCTCATGGATCTTACCTCCACTAAATGCTGTCTCTTGATACCCTTCACCGCTGAACAATTCAGGAAATTAAGCGGTCAAGAAATTAAGAATACCATTTTAAAACAAACATATTTAGGGAACCAATTAATTGATTTCCTAAATATATCAATAAATTGACTAATTTATAATAATTTAAAGTTTATTATAGTTATATTTAAAAAATTTTCAACATCTAACTTACTCTAAATATACTATTTTTCAATATAATGATATGTAGCTTTTTAAAGACTTAAATTATTTTCTTTTCAATTTGCATAGTTTATAAATAATATTTGTACATATAAATATATTTACACACATTTATTCTATAGAATTTTTAAGAATTAAAAAAAATCTATTATCTATATTATTAATATTATTACTTATATATTTCCAGTATTAAAACTTTAGTGTATTAGCTCATATCATCATATGATTATTATATGATATCTTTGCAGATGTGTGTTTATTGAAGATTGTGTTCAAAATGAATCTTTCAACAAGCAAACATCTATACAGATATCACCTGAAAAGAGAAAAAAAAATTATGTCAGTAAGCCTTACGTAATATCATCAGTGTGGAAGTTGACAATGATGTTAATAAAGTTTTCCCGAATTATCACTGAACGAATTGCCTTCCAATCTGATGTAGATTCACCCAATAACAAACAGATGGATTCAAGTGCAAGTTTAACAGGTGGTGGTGGATTGGCCATGGAACGCACTTCTACTAAATGTTGCTTCTTGATAGATTTAACAGCTAAGCACAACACAAAAGCCACAAATCACCAAAATAAAATTACAACACTTAAAATAATAAAAATTGCAAATAAAACTGGAATAAAAGTGGTCATTATACTGAAGCAGGTATTTATTAAATTTGGAGATAAATGAAAATAACTAAAAATAAATATAAAAAGTGCAATACTAATAATAACTATTAATGAAATAAATTTATTAACATTCAAAATAATTTTTTGAAACATTCATGCAATAAACACATATACATTATTGTAAAAATTTTTAAAGAACCTGGATTTATTTTATTCAATTGAACTGATGTATAATACAATATTAATATACATATCAAAAATCTTCTAATCTGAATACCGGTATTCTTATAAAAATCGTACTTACTAAACCTTTATTGTCTTTACCTTGTTATTTATAAGACAATAAAGGTTTAGTAAGTACGATTAATATACATAGTACAGGTTTTTCTACTGATTTTAATTTAAAACTTAAAATTAATAGAATTTCAAGAAATTTTCTACATTAAAATCAATTATATTAGATATAAAATGTTTTTACCTATTTATAGTTATAAAATTTGTTTAATATATATCTATTAGGGAATATATTTTTTATCAAACAAAATGCATCAAGTTCTAAGTTCTCTCTCTCTTTTTTTTCATAATCAGTCCAAGATAGATAAGAGAAACAACTATGCAAGTTAAATCAGTTAATGTCAGACCACAACACAAATGGTAGCACTGTAATAGCTGTACACTAGTAACAATTTTATTATGACCTATTTGTGACATTGTCAAACCAAGATTAACATGTTATAATCCATTATCTGCATTTATGTTTGTGTGTTTGTGTAAGAAAGAGATTCAACAACAGATGACAGAGACATGTAAAGATGTGATGGACACAAAAAAACCTATACTCCTGGATGTGGCAGTTCCATGAAGTCAAACATCTTGCTTCAAATCAACTTTTCCAATAAAAACTGCCTGAGTGAAAGTGGTAGTTATGTTCTTACCATGCAGACCTTATGAAAAACTTTAGCTGACTTTACAGCATAAACAGTTATAGAATGCTTCATAGTTCTATTTTCACAAAGACAATGCTCCCACTCATTATACAACTTTGATGAAAGAATTTAGAAAGGAATGTATTGAAATACATGTCTATGTTATATTACAGTAGAGTGTCGTTTATCCGAAAGCATTCCAGTCAGCAAATTTAAATTTTCTCTAGTGCTGTGGCGCTGCAATCTTTGGCTATATCTTGGGCTACTCCAATATTTTTTTTGTTGATGTGTGTGTGTTTTAGCTGGCAGCACTGGCACTTTTGTGTGGTGTTTTTCTGAGGACTGTGTGTCGTGCTGAATTGAACGTTTTTGATACTAGATCATCTTCTAAAGTATATATTTTTTGGTTTTTATATTTTACAATATATTTATTTTGTTTGTAAGAAATAAAGAAATAATTTTTAACAATACAATAGCCACGATTATTTTAAAAAGTATACATTAGGCTTAACATCAATGAAAATTCAACGCAAAGCGACACGCAACAGAGAAAAATTTCAACACGGGATAGGTTAATATATTTTTTCGTACATAATCAGTTATCCGAACAACCTCAGTCCCCAATTGATTTGGATAAACAATGCTCTACTGTATTTGTAAATTACACAATCAACATGTCAACTACTATGAATTCACAGGAGGACTGTGTGTGAAATGGATTATCAAAACCAAATTTGAAAACATATATTACTGAAAACCATCTGAATGCATAACAAATTAAAAAAATAGCAAATATTATGCACAGGAAAATAGCAAGTATCCTTGTGTTTCTGAGGAAATTCCAATGGTTATAGTAAATGCTTTACACTTGCAATGTCATCGTATGCAAGTTCAAAGAGCAACACATTAATCTCAGTTAAGGCTGTTAAAATTAATAATACAATATATCAAATCTTAGATACTTGTGCCTTTAACCATGTAAGTTACAAATAATTATACAAGGTGATAGGTTGATCTGAAGGAATATGCCTGATAAAGTGGACAGATATAATAAATTTCTGAAAAAAGATCATTTTTCCCAATAAAACAATGTAACATATTTCAGGGAAAGAATAAATGTATAAGATTTGTAAAGTAAAATTTTGCCACAGGAGAATACATCAGAATCTCAAAATGGATATGCATAATTTTAAAAAAATGCATCACTGAGTGGTGATTGAGATACTTCTCTTCATACAAATTGTCACAAGAAACTTTAAATATAATCAGGAAAAGTGTTATTAATAAGTTGTAAATATATTCTGCATAATCAAATATTGCTTGTATACAGTATGACGAACATTTGGATATGCATGCTTCAAATTATAAAAAATCTTATCATTCTTCCTATTCTATTTATATTCTTGTCAAAGGACTGACACTATGAAAAAGAATTTACATTATAATAATGTATTATAATGAAAATATAAATGTACATTAAATAATGAAAACAAAAATCTTTCTTATTTTGGTCAGTGTTTAATTTGTAATAATGGCAAATCTGTTTCTCTTCAGTTTTTAATGGCACTTTATATCTTGATTTTTTGTTCTAAATATAAAAATAGGCAATCTAATAAATATAGTGGAAACTCAATTATTGGAACTTGATGGGGCCAGGGATCTTTTGGATAAACAAAACACTTGTTTGTTTTTATGTATTAGGTTCATCAAGAACCGTGCATTTATGAATTTAAATTTTCATAAACATAAATACTGCAATGCTATTACTGCATTTGAAAGTAAATTAATTTACTCTAAATGTAATGTAATGACCTAGTTTTGAATGCTACAATTGATAGATATGCAGTAATTTCTAATTATATGAAGAGTTTGGTCTCTGTATTATGCTCTGTGGTGTACAACACACTTTTTTTTTTAATTATTTTGAATAATCTAAAGTTTCAGATAATCAAGTTTCTACTATATATACTTTTGTTTATTATTAATAGATAGATAATAGAAATTGATAAGTAAATAAATAAAACTTAAAACTATACAGCCACAGATTTTAAAATTTGAATTTGATCCCGAATAAAAATGTATTTTTTTTAAGTATGTTTATAAAATCTCTCTCTCTTTTACCCCAATACAAAATTCCCAAATCTCAAATATTACATAACAAGTTCATTAATTTAAATCAAATCATCACAAAATATAATTTTTTAAAAATTATTTGCATCTTTGCAATAATTCTCTAGACTTACTAGTTATTACCATATTTTTGCAGAATGACTGGCATGCCGGTCTATAAGGGGAGACCACAAAATCAGATATTTCCATATGGTAAAAGTTGGCATGCTGGTTTAAGTGAGCATTAAAAAAATGAATAAGTTATGTCATGTAAAAACGAATGAGTTTTTATTCTAAAACTGTGAAACTGTCAGAATTACATCAAAATCTATGATTATATTTGAAGTTTAGACTATTTACAAAAATATCAAAGTTTTGAGTCTATCTTAATCCTTTTTTATACAACCCCAGAAGTAACAGTTAACATGGTTTTTTGAAGAATATACTTCTTAAAACAAAGATAAACAATAAGTAAAAAAGTTCACAATGTTAAAAACGATCAAGTGTCAACCTTCTGTTATAGGTTCTGACACTTTACATTAAAAACACAAAGAATTCTTCTCACCACATTGTCCTTATCCATTTTTTAACTGCTTCAGGCCCTCTGGTGGTAGTTATGACTTATCCTACTTCATTTGCATATAGATACAATTTCTGTAATTACTTAAAAGTGTCAGAACCTGTAACAGAAGGCTGACACTTGATCGTTTTTAACATTGTGAACTTTTTTTTTTACTTGTTGTTTACATTTGTTTTAAGACATATATTCTTCAAAAAACCATATAAACTGTTACTTCTGGGGTTGTATAAAAAAGGATTAAGATAGACTGAAAAATTTGATATTTTTGTAAATAGTCTAAACTTCAATTATGAAGAAATATATCCTGAGTAATCACAGAAATTGTATCCTATGATTATATGTTTAATTTCTTTATTTTGTCTGCTTTCTAACAATATAAAATACTCTTGGAATTCCAAAAGTGCTTTGTTTGTGTATATTTTATTGTTATTTGATTAACATTAAATTTAAGAAACTCACTGTGAATTATCTAACTTACACCAATTAACATTGGTTTTGGGTAAAATTTGAAAGAAAGGTATTATTTTTAAGGTTGGTGTAGATGGTCAGTATAGCCTACACTGACTGAGTCATTTAAACTAAAAATCATCTTGAATTAATCGTTTTATTGTCTTGTAAATGAAAACTCTCTTCCTGATTTTAAGTCAGTCATATTAGTGTTATTATTTTATTGTATTTGGAAGAATGTTTTCTTTAACGTTTAATTAACAAGTAGTTTTGTTAGATCTAATTAATATCATATTTTAGTCACAGTTTAACTAGCATGCTGTAAACCCAAAGGTTACTGGAATGCCAATTCGTTTTTATGCGGCATGCATGTTATTATGTGAAAATATGGTACATATTCTTTTATTTATATAAAATAGTAATTATAATAATACTGTAGTAATATTATTAAAAAATAAATAAAAATCTGCCAAGAAACTATTGTTCTCCAATAATAATAATTTATTCAAGAATATGAAGTACTGTATATGGTGGCTGTGCTTCATATCTGAATTTTAAATTTAATTTTGCATAAATGTATGACCTTAATTTATTTTACAAAAGGACAGAATAAACAATAATAATTGCAAATTTTCCTTTACTTTAATTACATATACATGTAAATTTGCAATTTTATTACCTTGCTGGGCTTCAATAACAGCTGGTTCCACTTGAGCAAGATCTTTCATTACACTAGCTCGTTTTTCAACTATTTTTTCTTCTTGTTTCTAATAAAATATAGAAATTTTAAAAAATCAAATTCAATATTGGGAAATATAAACATGTTTTATTCAAAAAATAAATATTACTCTTAATGCTGCTTGAATTTCATGAGACTGTACTTTTTTCTTCTCTGCTTCTTGTTGATCTTTTAACTAAAAAACATCTTGAATTAATATTATACAGAATTTATTATATTATTATTGGTGAATATCAAATAATAATTTAGATCATTAAGAAATTATTTAAGATATTCTGTTGTTATATTTTGAAAGCGTAACTGGTTAATGAAAAACCATTTGCAATTTTTGTAATACTTTATTACATAAAAAATATTTTGTAAATGGAAATCTTTTGGTGGCAATATCAATTTACTATGATGTTAAATGGTCAACTTTTAGCCTGACTATACAGAGAGAAAAACACGAATAGTATGTCAAAATGCATTTGACTAGATGTTTATTTTCTCTTACAATAAACATATGATATTCTTTAATTTCTTTCTACACAAATTTTTCACATAGATAGCAGCATATATTTGGTATCAGGTACAGGTACTCCTCACTTTACGACTGAGTTCCGTTCCTACGACTACGTCATTAAGAGAATTGGTCAATAAGTAAGGAGCTTGCAGCCAGGAATATAGGATCGTTGTAAAATTATAAAAATTATGCAACAAATTTCAAATTTATTCATAAAAAGAAATGCATATGTACATATTATCATTTGTTTATTTGGTTATCTGGATCTGTAGAGGTTTTTTCCCAGGTAAAGGAGATGATGACGATGAAATAAAAGTTGTACCTTCAAGGGCGGAGGTCTTGGATGTAACAGTCGAAAAGAAACTCGTAACTGTAGTTTGCGTTGTAATCTTCTTGTTTTCTTGATAAATTTCTCTATAGCACTTCAAAAGTTCACTCATCCCACATTCAACTTTATGTTAAAACGTTCAGTATTAGGATCCATAGCCTCAAGTTCCAACATAGCCACATTAATTTTGGAGAACACACCAACTAACCCATGTACTGTGAATTTCTTTTTCACTTCTTTTGTCTTCTTCTTCTTCCAAATACTGCATCACTTCTAACTCTATTAAATCTTCATTGGTTAGCTCTCCATTGGCATAATCCACTAATTCAGCAGTGCCTTCCACTTCAACATCTAAATTAAGCGCATTGGCTAATCCACTAATTCAGCAGTGTCTTCCACTTCAACATCTAAATTAAGTGCATTGGCAAGGCCTGCAATTGTTTAAATTACATCAAACTGACTAAAAGAGTCCATAGCAAGCCTATACTACACTCAGTGAGCATGTCACCAATCGCCACTCAAGCTGAGAAAGGGGATTTCCCAAATTGCAGGTTGAAATTTGATTGGTCGTACGTGCGAGTGGTTGTTAAGCAGATAGGTCGTAAAGTGAGGAGTACCTGTATATATTTTTGTGAAAAATCTTATAAAAAAGAAAACATTAATTTCAGTAGTTATTTGATAAGAGATAAAAGAAATTTTAAGCTGAATTTTTTAATAATTAGTATTTTACACTTTAAAACATCCAATAAATACTATAACACACTTGTAGCTTGGTGTGCACTATGTTGGCCTCTATTCCTAGACTTATTATACTGTCTCTGGACAAGATTACAGCCTTAAAACATTAATTTATTTTCCAAAAAAGTATGCATTTCAGATCTACAGTCCCTCATCAGCTTCTTTACAAAATATTTATGAAATTGACACATCCACATCCATGAAATGTGCAATAAAATCTCAACATTTGGTAAATTATCTATTATGGATCCAACCATTATGTATGTAATTAAAACATGCTGATGTGATATTTAGAGCGATATAATTAAAACAAACAGTACACAATGTTACAAGCTGGCTAACTGTTATAATTAATGTGAAATAAAAGACACCATTAAAATAAAATGATATACTGTAATGAGGTTGTTGATAAATTGTACAACCTTCATTCCATCACCTCTTGATAAACCAAATGTCAGTGTTAAGTCTATAGATTTCATCATTTAATAGATGAAGGTTTGTGCTCAAATATTGACTGAGATCTAGCAATTTTATATAATAATAATTTCATTACATCTCCAGAATAATTTGCCTAGATCCCAGTCGACATTTGAGCACAAACCCTTGTCTATTAAATGATGAAATCTATAGACTTAACACTGACATCTGGTTTATTAAGAGGTGATGGAATGAAGGTTGGCCCATCAAGAAGTTAGTCACCACTTGTTCTCCAGATGTTGCCTGTACCATACCTTCCTCATAATTGCTCTGCACCTTGTAGTAATGCCACCTTCAAACTCCATCTTACTACTGTTATGGTATGTAGATATAAGTTGTTTTGTATAATATCATTACCTTATTATTCCGCTAATTTTAATACTGTTTATATTAAAATTATGTCATGCTACTGTGTAACATCATAAAGCCACCTTAAGCCTGTCTTCTCTGCACCCATTTAATGTTCAATAATCATAACTTTATAGTGGTTCCTTTATCTTGTATAATTTTAAGTATTATAACTCTTTTCATATGTATATCAACTGAAGAGGGACTATTCTGTTATTTCATGTTAATGTAATTGATTTTAACATACATCCCTTTTGTTTTATTAAATGAACTCCATTGATACCTGGGTGTCCATTGACATCCAGATATCAATGGAGTACACTGGTGTGATAAGACCTTATTAGCTACCTCACATTAGTAAATTTTTAATTAATTTAATTATACCAAGGGCTAAAAGCAATTTATTTATATTAACCTATTCAATGTTGAAATTTTTATTTGTTGCCTGTGACGGCATGTTGAATTTTTGCCAATGTTAAGCCAAAAATTTTTTTTAAAAATAATAATCGTGTTTACCGTAAATTATTTTTTTATGTTTCGCAAACAAAATAAATATATTGAATAATATAAAAACGAAAAAAATTATATTTTAAAAGTTTGTTTTAATATAAAAATCGTGACGCATAGCGACATCTAGTATCAAAAACAGTCCGATGTAAACATGAATATATTCGGGATTGCCCACACAGGTCAATGAGGTCAACACGAATATTTTCAGGAACAACGTAGGACAGGTTAATTATATTTTGTTAGTTTTACAATTATTAAATTTACCAGAAATAAAATTCTTATCATTAAATGTAGAAAAAGTAATTCAAACAAATACTTCTTCTAACACAGATTTTGTTTTTAAAAATATTGGGGCAATATTCTTTTTGCTTTCATCTTAATCAAAGGTATTCACAGTTAGACTTTGTACCATTTCTAACTTCCTGCAATTACTGCACTACTGAATTGAGCCACATCCCTTTGTAATTACAAAATAAGTTTATATACAGATTCCCATATTCATTAATTATCACGAACAACAGTTAATGTAACTAATTATAATACATTCATTATTCAATACCATTTCTTTCAGTTTGGCATTAGCAGCATGATTCTTAGCTTCTAATTCTTGGCTTTTCAATGCAAGAGATTTTTGTAGTTCTTCAACTTGTTCTACAGTTTCTTGGATTTTTGAGAGTCCTACATTTAAATGCAATTGTTGTTCTTCTAATTCTTCTTGTTTCTCATTAAATAATTTAACCTTAAATATAACAATTTAAAATAATTTTATAAATATCAAAGTTTTTACAAAACAAAGAATTATACAAAATAAAATTTAATTCAATTACTACTTACATAATGATGAATAAAATCCAAGAAATGCCTAGGTGTTATTGTTATTGTTCTTCCACCTCGTTTTGCCAGACGAGCATTTGCCTTATGCAGAGTTTGATGAACATAAACAAATGCATTAATGATTGCACTCCGATGATTAGGAGGCAGTGATAATCCAGGAAAAGCAGCAGGGAAGTAGTCTGGTACTTTATACTACATAGCAAAATATAAATAAGAATAAAATAAAATTTATAATTTAATAATTTTTCATAAAATAATATGGTTAACAAACAAAATTAAACAAGTTAAATGAGTATCTTATCCTGTTAAGAATTATCTTTATTGCTTTAAATAAATTAATATATATCAGTTTAAGATTATAATAATAATAATAAATTATCAGTTTTCCTACCAACACAACAATATTACTATTCATATCTATTTGGCTAAATGATAATACAGTGTCAACTCTTCAAATTTTTAATTTGAGAAAATTTGCAGTTGATTATTCAAATCATACAAAATATTTCTGCATACAAAGCGTAATAATTCAGATAAATCTTTCTCAATGCATATGATAGCACTAAGAAATAGCAATTAAACCCACCTATGATAATTAACATTTTCTATGTAAAGCTTGACAATTTTGATGAAAATTTACTATTTTCGTCATCAGTTATACAGATAAAAATAAGAAAGTTTCATCATGAATAATATCATTGGATAAAATATCTATATAAAGACAAACAAATAAGCAATATTATTTCTTACTTGTATTATGTGTATTGATAATATTTAACAACTTTGAAATAATAAACTAATAAACTAAAAGAAGGGGGAAAAAAATAGAAATGACTAACCACAGTTTGTAAGAATAATTCTCATTTAAAAACCACACAAGCTAGAACATCTAACTTAGAACAAATTGTTTCTTCCTGTAAAACAAATATCTTACAGTTTCAAATGTTTTGATTGATCTGAATTTTCAATACCAAAAGTTATTATCTTCTCACAAAAGAAACACTAATTCAGTTTTGAAGATCCTAACAACTAAATCTTACTGCACAACTTTTATGAGCTAACATTTATAAGAGTTGAGAAAGTACAAAATTAATTCAAAACAATTCTCATATCCAGACTAAGGAAACAAATTTAGCATGAAAGAAGAGATTTGGATTCAGAATATTCTTCAGCCTGTAATTATGATTAAATAACAATTATTTTAGGAGATAACTTCAAAAACCAAAGTAATTGCATTTTTTAACTTTGATTATAATTCAAAACTTGAGAGCATATATTTTGAAAACTTTCAAACTATTTCAAATATATTAATACAGTAGAACCCCCGTTAACGAACGTCCTGGTTAATGACCAAATTGGTTAACGAACTTTTATTTTGCAAAAATTTTGTCTCGAATAACGAACGTACTGGTATTTTGTGTCAAATTTTAGTTGGTGTTAGGCATGCGCGAGTTAAGCATTGCTTTTCTGAGTGTTTGTGCTATACTTCTTTTTATCAGTTTTGTGATTTATATATTTAATCAATATGACATCAAAGAATAAAAAAAAAGTCATAGTGGCAATAGAGAACAACAACGTGCTATCGCATTTGAGAAAGATTTTGCTTAAAAGAGTAGGACAATCAACTTTAGATCAATTTCTTGTTCCTCATGCAAAAAGTTTGTTTCTTTGTTAAGTTATGGCAATGCAACACTTGGGCAATCTGACTAGGGGGAATGCCTTCTGGGAGATGTTTTTAAGGGAAACTGGCCCCTATTTAGGCGTTACAGACGTGGAGAAATCCCAGAAAACTCCAAGTGGCCAACCCGTCTGAGCAAGGTGCAAACCCATGAACGAATTCCCCGTGTTCAAGGTACGAAGACCACTTAGCCACTGGTGGGTTTTTTTACCGAAAGAGACTTCGACTTGAAGAATCTTCTGATGAAGTGCTACCCGTTATTTTTTTGGAGGGATTCCCCTTCTAAGCATTAAGGTTCGTATATCTCCACTTTTCTGCCACCAACTACAACAAACGAAGGTATGTACAGTGCTATTTTATTAAACAAAGTTTACATGTTTGTTGCTGTAATGATAAATACTATGTTTTCCTACATTTTCATCAAAGAAAATTACTGTATATTAAAAATAAAATGACAAAAATTTCTGAGACTAGAATAGATTAATTGCATTTGCATTAATTTCTATGGGAAAAATTGCTTCGGTTAATGAACAATTCCGTTAACGAACGGAGTCGTGGAACGAATTAAGTTTGTTAACCGGGATTCCACTGTATTTATGAATTTACTGCATAAGATTATAAGTGCAGTTTGTAACAGTAAGAAACACATCAAGTTTGTAAAAAACATTTAGCTTTATGAACAAAATTAGCAACTTATTTAGACTGTTCAACTTCAAAGGTATATTCATCACTGAAAACATTTCAGAAAGCATAATATTTGCTTACAGAGAAGTAAAAGATCATGTGACTGTGAGATGGCTCTACACCTTGGCCTACTATTTTCTGATTTGATCCCTATAAATTATCACAATGGCCTGAATATTAGTTGATTTTTTTCCCAGTTTAGAAGAGGAGTAAGAAAAATTGCCCTAGCTGTATTTGAGTCCAATTAACGTTTTTGATTTTGATAAATTGTTTTGGTGCATGCTGTACAGTGTTAAACTAATGCTAAAATTTAATGGTTGATTGTTTAGAAATACTAAATATGAGCAAAGTTGTAATATGTCATGCTGCAGCCCACAAACTATGAACAGGAATTAAATGTTTGGCATGATTGTAAATAACTGATTAGTTGATTGTTTAAAACAAATTGTTTTATTGTATTCAGCAGAATCAGTCAGTTTAGATAACTCCTATAGAAATTTTATTTTAGTAATTTTTATTTTACTTCTAGGAGTCTCTATTAATTGAGTGACTGTCAAAAACTGTAAGGTAAAGATTGAAAACTTACTGTAAAATTTATTTTGTAAAGTGTAAATTTCTATTATAATTATAAATTTATATATTCAGTATGATTATATGTTTTTGATAGTTATAAAAAAATAAGGCAACCAAAAATAAAACAGTTTTAGTTTCATTTTCAATAATCATAAAACTGAAAGTACACTTTCTGGAAAACATATGAAATATGCAAGGAAGTGTACTTTCCCTGGCATGATTTATCTGCTGACCAGCATATTACCTGGCACATAGAGAAAAAAAATCCCAAAATTGTCCTAACTTTTATTATTTTTATTGATATTGACAAATGGAAGCAAAAAGAAGTTAAGTTAAAATCATTTACAATGTCAGTGTTTAATTCATAATTCTATAAATAAACTTTTTGAGTACAATTTTCTGATTAATTAGATATGATTTGATTGTAATTTGTGATAATTACTAAGAAAACAATCAAAACTTTATGATGATTGATTCCCACATATCTTAAATATAAATTCAAACAAATTTTATTTCTAACTAAAGTAATTTTGAAAAGAAAGGAATGTAATTGAATACAGATAATTTTCATAATCAATCACATATAAAGTAGTAAAAAGTCAACATATTCTTGTAAAAGTGAGCATATGAAAGTAAAATTATGAGAGATTGTTTGAAAATATAGTTACTAAAGGGCTTTAAGAAGTGTTACCAAAAACTTGGACAGAACAGTGGATGATGTGCTGTTCAAGGAGGCTGAAGACCATAATGACAGTGAAAGTTGTGATGAAGATAAAAGTGATTATTGTTCTAATTACTTTCCAAATTTTTAATAAAAATTGCTCATTTTCGTATTCAAATAAAATAAATAATAAAAGGTGGACTTATATTCATTTCCTAATTTTTTCAAAAAGGAAGAATTCCTAAATTGGGAGATGATTTATTTTTGGGCCAATATGGCACTATGAGGGTATGCAAAGATTTTGTTTATTAGAGTCACTTGAAGACTTATGAGCAAGAATAATCCACTGCTGAAGATTTGAATCTTGATATTTTGGTCAAAGTGATAAATGAGCTTGATATTTATGTTGTACTAAAAATCAAGCTATATTGTAGTGTATATTATAGGCAGTATAAAAAATTTGAAATGTTTATTAGTTAAATAAAATTTGTTTTCAGTAGTATCACTTATTTGGTTTCGGACATTAAATTTTTGAAACAGTTCATTGTTTTCTGAATAACTCTCTACTGTTTTCACTATTCTTTGTATTTCCTTCTTGATTCAATACAAAGTTGATAAATTTGAATTATGTGCTTGAGGTAAATTTTCATATTTGTTTGTTCAAATCTGGTAAGTTATTTAATGATAAACTTTTCTACAATGATTAATTTTGGAAGTTATAACAGACGATGGTGAAACATACAATACATAAATGTGCATGATAAAGTAATATTAATGAGTACTTTTTAATTAATTAATAAAACATTTTTTTACCCCAGTTCTTTCCAAATCTATTTTAGATGTGAATTCTCTTCCTACTTGAAAGAAAGCTTCATCAGACCAATCACCAAACCAATTCAACACACATCTGTAAGTTTAAAGTTGTTGCTTTTATAGCAAAAATTTACATTTTGAATCAATTTTGAGTTTTAAAACTTTATTTAATAATTCACCTGTTAAACAAAGCTGGTGAAGTGGCAGCTCTATCTTTCAGTCCTTCTGATGATGGATTCATTGTAAATACAACATGAAGATTTCTCATTACCTGGAAAATGATGATAAGTCAGGTTATTATATTTTTAATTACTTAAAAATAAAGGAATTAAATTATTTTAATATTAATAACCTGCTGAGTAAACCATTTATATAATTCCTCATTAGAATCAAGCATTAATCCTTCTCTTTGAGAACCTTCCTTACATTGAGTCATTAGTGTTGTAAATTCATCACCTTCAAATAATCCAGGAACTTCACCATTTGCAAGAAGAGTATTCATTCGCTCTAAGAAACTAGAGTCTAATACATTTGATTCATCAAGAATGAAAGAGATTTTTTCATCCTAACAAAAATAATTTTATATGTAAATAAAAAGATAAAAAATAAACTCTAATTATTAATTAATTAGTTTTCACCTTGCACCCAGCTCGTCTCAAAACATGTCTCAAATCTTCATCAAAATATGCAGCAGTATACTTATTATGAACCTATTAAAAATCAAGATTTTAAAAATAAAATAAAATTTCTCATATTTAATTCTAATAACAATCTAAAATAAAGTAAGTTATTCTTTTAATTTTCTTAAAATACTAAACTTTGCTAATTAACTCTCAATCACAAACTATATCAGTTATAAAATATGATTTTCTATTTCATTTATAAGACATAAATAGAAGTTATCCTTTACTTCTTACAAAAAGACAAAGTTTTCTTACAAAAATGTTATCTATAACTTATAAATTTAGATATTACTTTACTGCATAATACTTTATGGTTAAATAACTTTAAATTCATGGAAGAGAATAAGTTAATACATAGTATAGTTTTAATAATGTATTAAAACAATTTTTGAAATTGTTAATTTTATGTTGCTACCAGATAAATTTTTATAAAATGTGGCTCATCCAATAGGAATGACCTACACTAATATTTCTATATTTTGCATATAATCTAATATTCTAGTTCAACATGCATTTGAGTTATTCTTTCCTTTGAACATGAAATTCTTAAAATAAGCTGAATAAAACATACAAAATGATTTGATGTGTTTGTTATAAAATCTATATTTTTGCTGTATTGAAATTAACAAACAATTGTTATCATCTTAAGCACTATCTACTCTTTGTTCATAATAAAATTTTAAAAAACTAATTACTAAAAACTAATAATTATAATATACAAAACAAAAAACTCACCTTGATTTGGAAGACACTTAACCCATTCATCCATGCTACAAAACGTGATAATGTTGTTTTACCTGCACCACTTACACCAATCAATAAAAGATGCCCCTAATTAAATTAAAAGCCAAGCTTTTATTAAATTTTTCTTTAACTAAATTGTTTAAATTATGTAACTTTATAATTAATAAAAATAGTGGATAATATGTAGGGTATGAGGAATATTTTAAAAAGTAATTTTACTTCATTAAAAAAATTGTAATAATAAAATTTTTGAAATGAGATCATTTACCTGAGGTTGTCTAAATATCCTATCAATTCTCAAAACATGATCCAGGACTTCATTAAACAACACTAATTGAACATCTAATTCTTCTTCATAAAATACCTGACAGAAGAAAAATCAAATTCTAAAATTTTTTTGCAAAATTACATACATAAAAGATTTTAATCATTATATTACTAATACTAAATATTACAATATTTTTTCTGTTATAACATAACATTTAAATACTTTATTAGAAATATTTTACTATAAATAATACTGTTTGTATGAAAATATAGTGTAACTAAACAATATTCATCACAAACTTATATAAAAATTATTCCAAAATTTAAAATTTTTTACATTATCTTATATACAAAAAAATTTAAGTTATAATTATTTAAGCAAATATAATTAACTTGATAAATTTGTTCATTTGTAAAATTTGATCTTAAATTTACTTGTATACAGCACTATTATCATATATTATTATTCTACTTATGATGAAATTAATTTGTTTACAGCTAATTTGTATGTTGTTTTTATTTAAATCCATTAAGTAATTATTGCAATTATTCTGAGTGAAAACATTTTAAAAGAACTTTAATGAGTAATACATAATAGAAATATTTTTGTGAAAAACTCAATAATTATTAACTTATTATAAAGCAAAAAGTTTATGAATTTATGTAATAACTACCGTGTTTCCCCGAAAATAAGACAGTGTCTTATATTAATTTTTGCTCTAAAAAATGCACTAGGTCTTATTTTCAGGGGGATGTCTTATATTTCCATGAAGACGAATTCACATTTATTGTTGAACAATACGCTAAACAGGTTCGAGAGAACACCTTGCGACACATTCAACTTAACCTTTTTATAGTGTCCACATCGAGCTCGATGACCAATTAGTGCTTACTGAACCGTAGCACTATGCAAATGTGATGTGGCGTGATTCCCAGCCGACCAATTAGCGATCACCAGCGATAACATTATGCAAATCTGTGATTCCCAAGCCATAGTCTTATGCAAATCATGCCGTGTGGCGTAATTGTCTGCTGACCAATCAGTGGCTGTACTTTCAACCATCTGTCGATGACCGTTACGACTAAAAAAAAACTTCGCTAGGTCTTACTTTCAGGGGGAGGTCTTATATTTCGCAATTCAGCAAAATCTGTGCTAGGTCTTATTTTCTGCGGATGTCTTATTTTCGGGGAAACACGGTAATGTTGTCTAGTTGTGTAATTAACAACTACATGCAATTTATTATAAAAAGTTTATAATTATTTTTAAAAAAATTTCAAGCATCACTAATACCTTTAATCTAGCTTTTACATATTCTCTCAATTGTTCACGATCAACAGGTAAATAATCTTTTGACAGCCAGTTACTATACAAGATTGGCCTGACCAATGCAGTTTCTGAATTGATGTTCGGGAAATGTTTTAGTGCAACAACATCTATGTTTTCATCAGTCCATCTTCTTTCATCTTCCTCTACAAGTCTGAAAATGGTAATGCACTTTTAAAAATAATTCTATACTAATAAATTTTTAAAAGTAGATATAATTTTTCAAATAATATTCTTACCTGTCTTGGAATAATCTTAATCCTTCATGTGCCCATAAACGAACAAGTCCTTCTACTGGTAATGTTTCTAGTGGTCTAATAGCTTCACAGATTCCCCTCACCCAACGTGTCAATTCTCGAGGACTGTACACATAGTGAGGTTGCATGTCTTGAGTAAAACGTTCCTAAATTACAGAATCACAATAATTTAAAAACTGTTTATATTATAACAAAACTTTTATAGTTTTTTTTATAACACTTAAACAAAAAAATACCTGAGACATCAAATAAAACTCCACCATAGCAGCTGTTAAAGGTTCAGCAAAAGGACGTAGAGCTGGTATTAGGCGCAACATAGCACGGTTAAATGTACCATAAATCTGCTTTAGTGATGTTTCTCCAGGATAATCAACATAAACAACTGGCACATGACGCAAAAATCTGAAATTATATTTTTAGAATATTTTACAAAATTTTAAGCTTTTTAATTTTTTAGGAACAAAGGAAAAAAAAAAAAGAGAGAGAGAGAGAGAGAGAGAGAGAGAGAGAGAGAGAGAGAGAAAGTAATATATTTTAAAATATGACTTTTTCAAAAATCAGAAATATCAGAATTTAATAAAATATGTCATTACATATTGACTAATTAATTATTTTTAAAATAAAACCCAAGATTAATTCATTATACTTCTGTAAGAAAATGTAATATAGAAGTATTGAAAAAAAAATTAAAATTTGATATTGGACAACAGCAAAATATCAGTATAATGAAATTTCTACACTGAACTATAGTCAAAATGCCAGAATGAAGGAGTTAGTTAACCTATCTGATGTTCAAAGTTTTCTTGGCTGCGTGTGACACCATGTTGAATTTTCATGATGTTAAGCCTAATGAAAATTACATATGTTTGAAAAGAATAACTGTGGCTATTGTATTGTCCAAAATTAATTTTTTATTTTTCACAAACAAAATAGATATACAGTGGTACCTCGGTATACGTCTGCTTTAGAATACGTCCAATTCAGAATATGTCCTGTTTGGACGAAACAAATTTTGCTCGGTATACGACTTTTGTTTGGTATACGACATAATTCAGTTATACGCGTCAGCAATGAACAAGTAGCACTATCGGTGTACTAGACCAGACTAGACGTTCGCGGTGCAACGGTTTATAACTTTGTTTAATTTTTTCAGATTTTAATTTGTAAGTAAAATTTTATTATTTTTATTAATCACGAATCGCAAAAAGGCAAATGAAAAGCGACAGATAACTAAAAAAATTACTAGAATTACAATGGAACTGATGAAAGAGATTGTTGAGAAATACGAAGGTGGCACGCATGTTCGAGATTTTAGCTGTTGCCTACCGTATTCCGAGAATGACGATATGGACAACTGCGAAAAATAAAGACATTATTAAATCTGCTAACGTTGCAAAAGGTGTTAAATCAATTTCTAAACAGAGATCGAAGACATTAGATCATATTGAGAAATTACTTTTGCTTTGGATAACTGAAAAACAGTGCTGGAGACAACGTATCGGAAGCAATTATTTGCGAGAAAGCTAAAAAGGTACACGCTGATCTCACGAAAAATCAAGAAAGAACTAGCCAGGAAAGCGAGGTATTTAAAGCCAGCCATTTTTTTTACATGAGAATGGATTAATCATTTTTACATTACTTCTTATGGGAAAGGTTGGTTTGGTATACATCCAATTCGGTATAAGTCCAAACATCTGGAACAGATTAAGGTCGTATACCGAGGTTCCACTGTATTAATAAATGTAATAACCAAAAAAATTATATTTTGAAAGTTAGTTTTAATATAAAAGTTATGACGACTAGCTAAATCTAGTTTCAAAAACGTTCCAATGCTGAAATCAGATATCTCAGATGAACCACTTCAGATCAGAGGTCACAACTCTAAGATATGTCAGGAATAACACAGGATAGGTTAATAATGAATTCTTAAGCTATGTGTATACTGTAGAGAAAATTTTAGCTAGATTTCACATTCTATAGTGAGATTAGATTCTAACCATATATACACTATGTCAGAATTCACTCTAAACCTAATACTTTCTCTGAACATTTAATATGGGTGTCTTGAAATCATTGTAGGGTCACTGAAGGACTTACAGTCCATGGATCACTGATCTATAACAATGTTTCCCATGTGTTGTGAGTGTCTCAGGTGCATTATAGAAATATTAAATATTTTTTAGAATTTTGAAAAGGCTCTTCTTTAAAATTTCATTTATCATCTGCTTTAATATTTATCTTTTTACCATCTGCCAACCAAAAGGAGAAGAAAGTATTGACTAAAATGCAGTTTGTTACAAAATTTGCAGCATTGGCATACCCCCTCACAAAAGTTCTATGCATATGCCAGCATACCAACTCTATAGTATAAAAGTTTTGGCTTACCAGCTTAAAGAATGATACTAGCATTTTATGCATTTATTCAAATAGTCTTTTTACTTTTTTTAAGTACATTTGTATAATTGTGAGTGTTTGTCTTCATAACTTTAACTTGTACATTATCAAAATTTTTAAAAATCAACTATGTTATTTTAAATTTTTTTATTTAAAAAATTATGGTGTGTCACAGGAATTTTATTAAATTCACTAATGTGTCACTAATCCAAAAAAGTTAGTTAACACTGGTCTAGAGCAGGGATGGGCAACTTTTTTCTATGTAAGGGCTGCATAACAGAGAAAACAGAAGAAAAATGCCAGTAAATCACAATTATTTATTCATATATAATTATAAATTAGCATAGGTATACAGTACTTAATTTAACTTCTGGAACTGATGTAAATGTAATATATCAGAAATTATTTGGTTAAATATTAGTCACTGCTAGCTTTAAATTGGTTTTGATGTGTCTGTTAGCCAGTTTCTTGTTTTAATTTTTACTAAATTCATTGAGGAAAAAACTAGTCACATACATAAGTTGTAGAAAATAACATTTGAATTTTTGCTGCATACTTCCTTAACCTGGGAAATTGATATATTTATTCATATCTTATGTGATGAGGGCCGCAAAAAATATTAATGTGGGCCGCAGGTTGCCCATTCCTGATCTAGAGCATTTCAGAGTTAATATGAACATGTCATAATGAGATACTGGAAAAAAAGCCCTAAAACATTGCCTATACTATCACCATTTTTTCTCTTCCTTAATTCAAAATTTATTTTACATTTTAAGTTGTGCCATTTTTGAGAAATTTTTATTTCAGAAATGTTTAAAAATTCCTCTATTTTTTAAGGTCCTAGCATTTTTCCTCTCATGTTATTCTTTTAATAAAACATTCCATAATTTAAACATTTCATATTGTTGAATTAACATCATTAGTATCATCTCAGTTCCACTTGTAATATTTGCCTTCACTCAATAAACTATGCTGAATAAACTACCTATACAAAAATCTATTCAAACAAACAGAGCTAGAGAATTCTAGACCAGCACATATTTACACTGAATCCTAGCTAGACTGCTATCACCCTAACGAGGGATGAGATGAAAAGCTGAAAAGTTGGAGCTTTTTGTTTAGTGAAAATAAAAAGTTTTAGAGTACCATTACAATCTTGAATGAATTGCACCTAAAGATAATATCTGCCAATTAGTCATAAATAGAATTGAGATTTTTGACACACACTGCAATATTAATGACGACACTTATAATGCATAATTGCAAAAATAAAAATTATTAGATGTAACAAAATGATATGAAATGTACTAAACTGATGTTTACTTTAAATATTCTATTTGTACTAAAATAAAATCTTATTTGTGGAGTAAATGTATTATCAAATCAATAAAAATATTCTTCCTTTGAGCCAGATTTTACTAAGCCATGATTAAAACAAAAAGTTCTGCAAGAATGTTTATTAAAACAGCAATTTAGATATAAATGCATTACCTGTGTGATAGAGGTTTTCTTCCAGGATCTGTTGGAGGATTACAAGCACCAACAAACTGAATTCTTTCAAGTCTTACCCAGGCCTGATCACTGGTTCGGTAGAAGCCACCATGTTCCACCATTTGTCTTAAGAATGAAATTACTCTCTGGGTTCCTAAAATTTATTAAGTTTAAAGTAACTTGAATTTTAGTGTTCTCTTAAAAATATTATAAGAATAAGTATTTTACATACCATATTTATCCATATCTGGTAAATTTATCTCATCACAGAAAAGTACTAGCCATTTGCCCAATTGAATAGGAGCTAAAACAATACCATTTGGAGTTCTCCTATATTCACAATAATGATCAAAAGTTTTTAACAGAAGTTCAGGAGTTGTTGCACTGGAGAAATTCAGGCCAACTACCTATTTTAATACAAAATAATCTGAATACTTAAATAACCATAAAACAAAATTTTTACAATAATTTACACAAAATAAAAATAAATCTTAAACATTGTATATAATAGATACCTCCATATCTGGAAGTGATCGTAAAGCACTAAACAGTGTCATTGTTTTGCCAGATCCTGGTGGTCCACAGAGAACAAGGGGTTTATGTTCAGCTAACCAAGTATACAATAAAGATTCATGTCTCACTGTATCCAATGTGGGAACAACAATATCTGGCGCTGCTACTTTGTGTGTTTCAACTTCTATTTGAGGAACTTTATTTTGCCAAGGAACCCATTCACCTCCAAGTGAGACCTAGAAAAGATTTTGTATCAATTTCTAAAATTTTCAAATCACAATACTACCTATTGTAATCACTTTGAAACTTTCTTATAGTGATGATGCTAACTGACTAATAACATTAAGTAAGCTAAATAATAAAACTACAATTTGTAGAAATTCAAATTTTACTAATTCTGATATCAAAATAATTAAAAATGCTTAATAATAACTTAAAAATGTATGATAGTTCTTTAATAGTAATTCATCCAGCATACAATTAACAAATCACAATAATTTAAATTATATTGTAAGTAAATAGCAACTAAAAAATGGACATTTAAAAGCCCTAGTTAAAACTAATAGCATAATTAATAATGTTCAAATACTGTTACTATTAGTCTTAACTAGCCTTATGTTGATGCCGACAGTGCAAAAAAGGCAACTTAAAAATGTTCTTACTTAAAATCAACAGCAACTTTACTCAAACTGACATAAATGAAGTTAGGTATAAATGTATTTTATACCCAACTTCATTTCAGAATTAAATCAGAATTAGCAAGTTCCAAAACTTTTTTGTTTTGGAACTTGCTAATTCTGATAACATTAAATGATTGGTAACAATATAAGCAGATTCTACTATAGTTATTTTAACAAACGTTATTTATTTATATAGCATGTTTTTAAACTTACCTCATAATCAATAATAGGCATAGAAGAACTAGGTGGAAGAGGTATAGTAGTAATGCCTCTAATAAAATCTCCCATATCAGATCTGATTTTTAATTTCCCATCTCCAGCAAATGACCAAAGAAGAGCATATACAAGACAACGAGGAATGTACCGTTCAAGCTGATCTTGCTGTAAATAGAATTTTTGTTTAGTTCTATTTTAAGAACAATTTCTGAAACTTATTAGTTCAATAAAAAATTTTTTGTATTAAAAACAGAATCTGATTATAATCAGCTATAAAAACACATTATTAGACAAACTTCATTAAACATAGTGTTTAACGGTGTAAGGAACCAAGTCCGAACGTTATTTTTATTTACTTTTATTTTGCTTATTACTCTATTTTTGTTTGGGGCTTATGTTTTGTTAGAACGAAGGTTTCCTCACCATTCACCTTAGTAACTTAAAAATAGAAGAAAAACCAACTCACCGACGAAAGAAAAGCGCCGTAGAAAAACTCGTGCACACTTGCGCTTCCCGAGCGGAAAAAAGTAAGTCCGCACCGAGAAAAGGGGGGGAGATCCCACAAGCACGAATTAGGGACTCGCTAAACCTTAAAGAATAAAAAAAAAAAGTCCCAAAAATTGTAAAAAAGAATAATTAAGAAAGAATAAAAAGAGAGTATTGTTGGAAAATAGGCTGCCAGACAAACGAAAAAAGTTTATTGTTAGCGTTAAGTATGTAAATGAGGAGAGTGATCTCATTCAGAATTGTGACGTCACCTCACACTATAAATCCCGAGTCTCAAGTGAAGATGAACGAGGTGAATTCCTGATAGCGACGAGCTTTGTGAGCTTCGTAGCAGTGAACGAGAGAGGTGTCCGATAGGATCAAATAGTTCCAAGGCGATTTTGAAGTTATTCGATTTATGGATCGACGATTATAGAAAGTCTTGAGAGTTTGAGGAAATAGGTTCCTAGTATATTGAGGTGACGATTAGGATCTTTAATTTATAAGAAATATTGTTTATAAGTTAAGTCTTTGATTTTTGTCGAATTCCAAAGGGGAATAGAATTAAGTTAGAAATAGATTGATTTGAGTTTGTCGGGTTGATTCTTGTTGAATTTCATTGAATAAATTATTGTTTGATTTTTTACTAAATACTGTATATTGTTTATTACTAGAAGTTTAATTAAATATTTGATTTTGTTATTGACAAACTTTTGTCATTATTTAATTCGGTGCACGCTTAAAGTCCAGGCCTGGCACACTAATGCGAATCTGCGTAAAGTACCCGTTATGGAACGGCTATTTCCGGCACACAGTAGTGTCGATAATCATTGGAAAAGTCGGAAAAATAATATAGTACTTTACAACAGATAAAATGCTTTTTCATGTTCAATTTTCAACAATACAATTTCTAATTTGATCTAACCTTTTTAATTACATAAATTTAATCTAATATCTGTCCTGATTCCTTTTAGGTGCATGGCAATGCATTTGTAACTAATAAAAATTCGTATGAAGGTTTTTATTGATGGTAACATCCTAACAAAAGAAAAGGAACAGTGGAGGTCGTAAGAAGCAAGCAATCACTAATTCTATTATCCTCAATCTTTTCTTACATTAACTATCAAAAATCTTTCCTACATACTCTTTAGCTAGCTTTATGTAATAATTCAGATATGCAAAATTCATTTAAAATTCAAAATGTAAAAAGATATTGATAATAATATCATTGAGAGCTATGTTACAGTTCCATGTTATACTATATAATAAGAAAATTTACATTCACTAATAATGGATTCCCTTAATAATTTCAGAAATCTTTGGTTGTCTAGAACATAATCCATCATCACCTGAACATAACTATTTCTTTCAAATCAGAGACAACAAAACCATTTTAAATACAGGTATCCCTTAATTAATGTGGTTAATTAATCCCTCAATGCTACAAATTATATCAAAATCATATTAATCAAATACAGAATATATATTAAATAAAAACAGCTGGTAAAGCCATATTAATTAAAACTTCTGCCACAATTAATTTTGTACATTTAATCAAATCCTGTATTAAGTAAAGCTGCATTAAGCAAGAGATATATTTATATTTATCAATGATATAAAGGTATCTTTTATATATGAATGATCTCAAACAATAGCTA
The DNA here is from genome assembly GCF_000671375.1 of Centruroides sculpturatus. Classification (NCBI taxonomy): domain Eukaryota; kingdom Metazoa; phylum Arthropoda; class Arachnida; order Scorpiones; family Buthidae; genus Centruroides; species Centruroides sculpturatus. The sequence goes on along the minus strand of NW_019384551.1, from coordinate 697,012 downwards.
TCATCATCAGAACAACAAAACTATATCAAAAGATATTAATATACAGAAGTATATTTTAATTTTATTTTTGTCATGCTATTTTGTATTAATATCATGACAAAAAAGAAAGGTGAGAATACGCTACTTCTACTCAAATGACAGTATATTCTATGCTAAAAAGAAAAAAAAAAGCATGAAATTAATAAACATAACGAAAGAAGGAAATTAAGTATAAATATCTAGAAACTACAGAAACAGAAATTAAATAAAAAAACTAATAAAAAAAAGTCAGAGACAAACTGTAACTCATAACCAACAATGTCTATAATGCCACTACATTCATCAATACTTACACAAACCTAGTTTTAATCAACTGCTTTGATATCAAATAGACTAACACAATTTCTGTTAAACCTAGAGAAAAATGAGAAGACTTCTAGTAAGATAGGACTGAACATAGACAGTAATAATTGAAAGAGTCCTTTTTGGGATTGAGATATTCTTCTAAGTCTTTTCACAGCTAACTCAACTACAAATAAATGTAGAAATTCTTTTATGTGTAATATAACATTTGTAATTACAAATACAATGGTAAAACTGACATCCAATTGGCTTTACTCCAACTAAGCAAAATTAATAATACTGATAATGTCATCAATAAAAGAAAAAAATAGTATACAAAACTCTCTATGTGGCCAATAATCACGATTTCAACTATTCTTTTGTTGACAAAGTGGTATAAAACATATAGTTTAGCTAGAGAACTGTTTTTCTAAAAAGAAAAACCTTTTCAACTGCCAACAAAGAATCAGATTGTTAGACCAAGAACCATAGTAAATACAAATATATATACCCTATCCTATATCTGTATACAGACCCTATATCTGTATATTTATACATAGATCTACAGTTGATAATGACTTTTACAAAAAATGCCAGCAAGTACTTAAAACAATTTAACACACTATCTCAGTATGTTCCCATCTCCTGAAAAATCTTCATTGGCACAATCAACTTACAAGCATAACCTTGCTTGTAAACAGACTGATTCATGATCTAACACCATATTACAAATATAACACCAGTCCTGTCTTAGAGAATAAAGAGTAAAAGTTACAATATGATAGAGCCATCTCTATGAATAGGACAGTGCACAGAAATAAACTAGACAACCTTAACACATAAGTAACAGATCATCTATCTTGTTAAAATTATGGTACTTATAACAAATATGACATATGAAACAAGTTAGTCCTTTGCTTACTAGAAGACAAACTATAGAAGTTTTTTTTTTCAAATTTTTTAAACATTTTTTAAAATTATTTTTATACATTTAAAAATTTTAAAAATTCTGTTTTTTTTGTTCAATGTAAAACATTAAATATAAAAAATAATTCTATTCTATTTATTGAATTCTTTCAGCTAAAGATAACCAAAAAATGGTTAAAAACATTTCTGATTGTTTTGTTTTATTTGTCTTTCACTCAATTGCATTTTATGGCAATCAGTCTTTTTTTCTGTATTTTAAAAGCAAATTTTGCACTTTGATTACAGAATAAAGAGATGGTGATAAATTCAGCATTTGAATAAACAAAATTTGTTTCAGTTAAATAGAGGACAAAAACGAAAATAAGATTCCTATTTGTGTACAGGCCTCTTTAAACATTGGAATAATTATTGCAGTGGTTGAGTAAGCTAAAACCACAGATTCTTGCCATAAAAGTTTGTATATTCCAGTTTGCCATTTTTTATGGTTTTTTTAAAAATTTATATTTTATAATTAGTAATGATTAAAATATTAAAAACAATTGAAATAATGTTTACAATATAAGAAGATATACACAATTAACATTTAATATGTGAAAAATATTTTTACAAAAATTTTAATTTTTAGTATTTTTCTATATTGGTTGATGACAAAACAGAACTTTTTATGCATAAAAGAAGAAAATTATCTCACAGCATTGAATTAAATGAAAATAAAAATTTGCAGCCAATTTGAAATTTTTTTTTCATAAAAGACAACTGAATTCAAATCATGAATTCTGTAATTTTTTCCCTTAATCTTAAATATCAGTAAGTTAACTCCTTATGAATGCGATCAAGATAATAAAATTATATTAGATTCACTTTACATCTATCTAAAATTTCTATGATTTTATTATAAGAATATTTAACTTATTTACCTGCATTGGGAAATCAATATGATTATGGTTATAATTGAGAACATTACGGCATGACTGGTTAAGCATGGAGAATAAGGAGCCTAAGGCTCTTAATCTTGTGAAGTCCATCACATGATCTTGTTTTGCAGCAAAGTCTAATGCTCTTACTACCAAACCATCAGATGTAAAGTAAGGAGCCAAGATTGAGGCAACATCTCTTTGCACCTATCAAAACAATTTAAAAAATAGCTTAGCTTTATAAATTTTTAAATGGCAATAATAATGAAATTATTCACTTTATAAAAAATTAAGAATTACCTTAACCATTAAATGAAAATAATATTTTCAACTTAAAATATGATATAAATTAAAATATAATATATATATATATAAGAATGTAGATCTATTAAAGAAAATCAAAAGAACATATTTGAGATTATACTGTATTAACTACAGTAGTAATTTTGAATCTTTTCCTTTACAGAAATTATTCAAAACTATTAGACAAACATTTCAAATAAAATGAATCCTATGATGTAGTTTCATTTTTTGAATTTGCATAAAATATTTATTTAGTGTTCCTATAAGTATATTTTAGCTATAATTCTGCAGTCCATTTAAAAATAATCTCAAGAAAGTTTAAGCGGTCTTAAGATTATTGCATGCCTAAACAGTATTATCACACCACTACATACTGTCAATATGATTACAAAATAACTCAGAAATCAAATGACAGATTATGTAATCTTAATCTATAATCTTACATAGATTATATCAAGTAATGTAGATGATAAACATTTACTGATCAAACAATTCTACTTCAATATCATTTTATTAATTAATAAACATCTTAGAAAGGAAAAAAAAACCAGCTTATTTTTTCACCAATTTAAAACATTATAAATTTTGAGATTAACATAATCTTCATAGTTTACAAAAATAAAAAATAATGATATTGAAAATGGGGCAATCCCAAAAGCTTTCTCCCTTTGAATTAGAAATCAAATCTGTTTAAATCTCTATTATTTTTCCAAAAGAGCTGACTCTATTTTGAATTATGTAATACTAATAAATCATGTACCATCTGATCACAAATATTGTGACTTCTAAAATTATGCATATTTAAAAAAAAAGTCATGTTTACACATGGTAATCATATTTAAGGGAAAATGTGATAGAATTGCTCATTATTTCCACCTATTCATTTGTTGAAGATAGTCAGCAAATCAATAGGAATAGTTATTAGAAGTGAATATATTTTTATTTTTGCGCATACTTTTTTGCTTATTTTCCAATAGGTTAGAGTGTAAGAATTGCATTTATAGCCTCTTATCACATTATTTTGCTAATTATTTTCATTATGTATGAATTTAAATTGCTCAAGATATTCTGAAACATAACTATTGTATAATACAAAAGTTGCATGCATGTGACTTTTCAAAAAATTTTTTTATGTCTAATTTTTCATTAAGAAATAATGTTTCAGCTACCTCATAGAATCAATCTTATTAATTGCTATGGAGATAAGAATTTTGAAGACCGAAAAACTATTGTGTGACAACACTTAATAAATCAATAATGTAATAAATAAAGTATTAGTACAAATGAACATTGTATCAGAAAAATATATTTAACAATAGGATTTAGTATAATTATATAAATAATTATATTTATATTCTAAGATAAATGTTTTAATTTAATTTATTATATTATTTACATGTAAACAGATTATTATCTTAACTTATTTTATAGTAAAGTTGATATTCAGTTAATTAGAAGTATTAGTAACATTTACCTGCAAAGTAGGAGACAAGATGTCTTCTTTCAAGGATTCTCCTTCCTTTTTCTTTTTATAAGTTAGTTCTTCTTCTGCTTCTTCTAATGGAATGCTACGTAATCTGGACATAAAATTTTCAAAAATCATTTCAGTTGATAAGACATCTTCACTGAACCAAATCATACCACAACGAGACACAGTAGCAAGAGTAGCAAATTTCAAGTCTTGTACTTCAAACATTATTCTAACCTGTAAAAATTTATACAAAAATTTAAAAATTTATTTATTTTAATCAAAATAATTTGTAGATTTAATAATATGTATGTTAATTACAAATAACTTTTTTGAAATAAATTATCAATTTTATCGTGAATGAAGAAAAATTTTATCATCATCAAGTTAACAATAATCATTATTTACATTTGGAGGCAAACTCAGACGTTCACCATTTGGTAGTGTAAGTAACTTATTGTCATCCAAAACACTGTTCAAATTTTCAACCCATTCTGGATCAACATCACCATCAAATATAATCCACTGTCGCTTATTAATTTCACCACGAACATTGTCAATGATTCTAAAAAATGTTAAAATAAAAAAAAATTTGAATAATTTTATTAGGTACAATTTAATAATTTATTTATAATTTAACTACAATAAAAAAAATATCATATTAATTTTTATGTTTATATAGAAAATAAAATTTTAAAATTTAGTAAATGAAAGATTACAATAATTACATATTAAAAAAAGTCCATTTAATTATAAAGTTAGTCTTGAAACCTTAAAAAGTTTTTAATATAGATATAATAATAAAACTTACTTTCTTAATACATGTGTAAAAAGACCATCTGTCCATTCACGAGTATTTGGATCAAGAGTGCCATATAAAGCTTCTTTAGAAATTGCCTATTTAGAAAAAAAAGGCATTTGTTAATGTTAACCATAATCAGCAGTTAAGAATTTACAATAAAATTACTGACCTTTGGATCAATAACATGAGCAACACCTTCTACTCCTTCGTATCTTTCCAATGCTTTTAGCAAAACTCGCCATGCAGTTGACTTCCCACTTCCACTTGGTCCCACCATCATTAAGCCATGATTTAATTGTGATATTTGATAAAGTTGTAATACCTAAATATTATAAGTTAAAAGTAATGAATAACTGAACAATATTACAATCAATGAAATTTATTATCTTTTTTTATACATTTATTATCTGCCTATTTCCTAAATTCTAGCAAATAAGTAACTTAGTTTAAAAAAAAATATTCTTATTTATTATTTTATACCTAAAAAAATTAAACTTAATTTTAAAAAATATTAAGTGAAAATACTTCAGCCATCATCACCTCAATCTTTATGCATTTACATTTTATGGTATGTACTGTACATATTCAGATAAACTGTTTCATGAAGAATATTAGCTTCATTCAGCAATCATTCAGGAAATAACAGTATAAATACAACTACTTTTTTAAAATTAGAATGATTTAGTATCTGACATTCAGAGCACTAATTTTTTGTCATAATTTGAGGTAAATATTTAAAAATACTTAGTTTGAAGTTTATTTTAAATATTGTAGGTATTGTTACAAATTTCTTAGTGTAGTTCTGCAAGTTATCATCATTTTGTGAGGACATTTATATAACAATACAGATTATACTGTATAGAAATTTCAAATTTAACTAAAAAAATTTATTGTAAATTATTATTTACAATAATAATTTGTACAATAATAATAATAATAACACTTTCTTCAAATATAATTTATTGAATTTCTATTTGAAAGAAATATATTAATTTAAACTAATTTTTATTAATTATCTATTATTATATATATTGTGCAAGTATTATTCATCTGAAAATAAATTGTTTTACATAAAATTTATTAAATTTTTTAAAATCTATAACAATATGTTACAAATAAAACTATATTTATTATTAATCTAATAATGTAATAAAAATTCAATAATATCTTGTGGAGTTATTTTAGTGTATAATATATAAATTTAAATCAAACAATACATTATTAAGTATTAATAAGTATTTATTAATAAAATCCAATTACAGTGAACTTCATTATTTCGATATCAGATAATTCAAAATAAACGCACAATGAAATTCAAAGTTATTATCTGGTCCAACAACCCATAAAAATATTGTTTAATTTGAAATCTTGCATCATATTATGTGTTTATAAGAGTTTTCGTGCCCAAGTGACTGTTTCAGTTTCAGTATCACTAATTATACATTGATTTATTCAAGTTCATTTGAACATTGTACACATTGCCAATGAAGAGAGAATTTTTTTATTTTTGTGGATGAAATCTGTTTGACATTAATTATTTTCGATATTTTTTGCAATAATCTATTATTTCAATAATTCCAAAGTCCAGTAAATAACTTGATTAATGTACTTTCTCACCACACCGGATTGTATATACTTCAAATAAACAACTATCTACAATTAACCAGTAACCGGCACGAAATTCTTTAAAATCGGCGAACGTTTCCGATTCCCCTCCTGGGCTCTTCTCCAGGCTTACTTTTTATACCTTTCATTATAACTGGATTCTTTAATTAGAATGCTTTTTTTAAAAAGTATGGAACGTGTCATTTTTTGACAAAATTTCCAAAAGTGGAAGGAATCCACATGTTATTTCAAATACAATTTTCTACCAATGGGGATTTGTTGTGTGCAATATCTCATAAAATTTATCTTATAAAATATATTATGATTTATTGTCAATTAAAAATTGCCATGCAGCAGAGAGATTTATTTCTTCTTTGAAATTAATGCATGTGGATTTGCAATCGGCTTTACAGTTTATTAAGGAACGGGAAGGACAATTCTGACCCAAACAGGCTTCCAGGGATATACAGTATTCCATTAAAAGATAACAGATGGGATAGGCCTTTAGTGTATATCGGATCCACCAAATGTTCATTGGACACAAGATTAAAAGATCATAAATCAGACATCGAACATAATAAATGTAAGACAGCCCTATCAACGTACGCAACAAACCCGGGCATCACACCTATCTTCGATGAAGCGCATGTTATTCGCACCACCCAACACCAGGGGCAACTAACGACTTTGGAGGCAGCGGAAATCTTTAACTCCTTTTGAGCCGCGCTCGAATCTGACTCGAGCAACAAATACGTGACGTAAGATCCACGCTCGAGTGTCACTCGAGCAACACGTCATCAATACTTTCTAAAATGTCCACGCTAGAGTCTGACTTGAGCGAAGCATTTTTAGATTCTATTGGATGTTGTTGATGACGGCATAAAATTTTATTTATTTATATCCAATAGTAGTTTATGTTTTTGAACATTTTTTCGGTCCCCACTAATAGCAATCGTACATATGATCGAAAAATAATTGATATATTTGAGTATTTACGGTAACTACTACATACGTCACTAGAAACCCATCTTCCCCTGAGGCGTGTTTGGAAACTACCCGCGATCGTCAACAGTCAGCTGATCTCAAGGTCAGGTATTTATAAACACAGCACAGCTGTGCGTGTCACGTGATCCGTTGCGATTTTTTTTCTGTATGATAAGCCTAATGAATGTAAATAATTCGTGATGAAAAAACAAAGTTTTATATAAAATGTTTTAAAATATATATTTTATAAAATAGTGCATTTTTTTACATTTTAATTTTTTGTAGCAGTTTTTCCAGCAAAGCTCAAGACATAATCGTGACGTTAGCATATAAAAAAACTAAGCACAGGATAAACTATTATAAAATAAATGCTTTATTGTTAACATATTTATTTGTATTTTTTTTTACAATTATAAATATAAAATTTTTATACATGAATAAGTGGAAAAAATAAATTGAAAATAATGCAAATAATATATAATTCAATACGTTTATACATGAATAAGTGGAAAAATAAATTGATAATGCAAATATATAATGCAATACGTTTATACAAGAATAAGTG
>NW_019384551.1:668042-688956 GCF_000671375.1 Centruroides sculpturatus | reverse complement strand
GTACTTTTCCTTTGTTTAAGGGTATTTGGGCAGTTTATTCTCTGTTATATTCTCAAGTAAACAATACATACAAGTACAGTACAGTATTTTCTGAGGAAACACTCGTACTTATTTTTTTTAACCCCATTCCCGATAACCCGGCATTTTCACAAACTCGGCCACCCTTCGGTCCACATTAGGCCGAGTTTTCGAGGTTCTACTGTATTATATAATTCAATATGTTTATACATGAATAAGTGGAAAAATAATGATCTTCTACATGTAGCAATGTAGTGAACTTCTACAGGAAAGCATGAATCGCAGGCGTTGCCCCTGTAAAGTTGTTTATCCATGAGGAAAAGGAACCATTTAGGAGGCAACTTCAACACTTACAAAAATTAACAATTTATAAATATAATAAATAAATTATAAATTTTTTTACACAATAATAAAAAAGAGTGAGAATTTCTAATACATACTTAGTCTGAACTATGTCTACAAAAAGGGGTTAAAGCCGATCGCAAATCTGCATGCATTAATTTCAAATAAAAAATAAATCTCTCTGCAGCATGGCAATTTTTAATTGATGATAAATCATAATATATTTTATAAGATAAATTTTATGAGGTATTGCACACAATGAATCCCCATTGGTAGAAAATTATATTTGAAATAACACGTGGATTCCTTCCACTTTCGGAAATTTTGTCGAAAAATGACACGTTCCATATTTTTAAAAAAACATTCGAATTAAAGAATCCAGTTATAACGAAAGGTATAAAAAGTAAGCCTGAAGAAGATCCCAGGAGGGGAATCGAAAATGTTTGCCGATTTTAAAGAATTTCGTGCCGGTTACTGGTTAATTGTAGATAGTTGTTTATTTGAAGTCCAGTAAATAAATGTGCGTTAATAGAGCTTGCTTTCATTATATAACATAATTTTCATAATTTTGAACTCAAGATGAAATTTGCAGTAATTCTAGAACTGAAGAACTTAAGCTTCTTTTGTATGTTATTTTCAGGTCTTGCTTTGAGTGTAATCTGGTTATGTACTTAATGACAACATTTTACCAAAGTTTTATTCACAACAAGATTTGACTAGAGGCAAGTTGGAGCCCTGAATATGATATGAATAATATAACTGAGTGATATTCAGAAATTGAAAAGAAAACCAGAAATCTTATTCATCCTAAGAATTATACACACATGTGTGAGAACCTGACCTTCATCAACAATATTATAATCAAAATAACAAAAGATAATACTATAATTTTCAATAATAGAAATTTGTCAGCAGTGATATCTATCAACCTACACACCCTGGGATCATCTCATCCTACTTGTTCTAAGAAACAAAAAAGAAACTTTCCTGCAACCTTCCGGCCTGCTGTCCCCATTCAGCTGTTTTACTGTGACAACTGACAGCCAGTTGGACAGTCGTCACGAGTTCTGCAATGAAATTGGTCACAAATTCTCAAACAGCAGTCACTGCCAGTTCTTCAACCAATATAGTTAACTCTGTGCCTCTGAAAATGAATTATATTATCATTGCCAACATTGAACACCCTGGAATCCATCACCCTCGAATATATCTACTCCTGCACTGAAGAAATAGCCACCTACAAGTCGTTCTCTTCTAGAATTCTCCTACTCAACCCGCTCATGCATACAACCTTTGGCTCCTTCAAAAAAATCCAGGTATTTACATCAAATTGTGGTCTAAATGTGAGATCTCTCTCTCTTGTAACCACTAATGGTATATAACTAATTGTTTATTTGCTGTAGATAGCTTCTATTTTTTCTGCTCAAACAAATGAGCATTTGTTTGTTTAACTGATATCAGAGTGATTCACTTCTGTCTTGCTGACCTCCTCTATTTGGAATCTGATTACCTACGCACATGACCACTGACATAAAGTAAAACTAAAATAACACTACAATAATTTAGTTGTCACTAAGGTAAAACTAAACTAAACATTGTGGCTTCTGTGTGTGTTCGCCAGAACACAGTGGTGTCATCCTGATGACCGATCCTCCAGTCACACACACAAACATATATATATTTTAATAAATTAAATACACATAACTACGCAACTGTTGCAATCTTCAAAATTATGATAAATTTTTAAAAGTTAAATAAAAAATTAAAAATATTCAAATAAAGCAAAAATTAATTACAATATCAATTATTAAATCATTGTTACTTTAAAAAAATTTTCCTGTTTTAAAAAAAGTGGCATTGTGATTGATTATAATTATTCTTTAAGAAACTGATAAAAAATGAAATTCACTTCAAGTAACAATTTTTTCAAATAGTATACTTACTTTTTCCATCCAAAGACATCCTTGTTCATCATAACCACCACAAACAAGATACATTTCTTGGCAAACTTTCTTTATTTGCTCTTTCAGTCCTTTCATTTCAGCTCTAGTATATGAAACGCCAGGAAATACATCAGATAATAAAGAAAATAAAAGAGGAATATCTTCAGCAACTAATTTTGGAACCATGGTCTCGCACACACTTTGAATTAAAATCTATTAAAAATTAAGTTACTATAATTATTACATAATGTATGTAATAAATCTTAAAATTAATTATAATAGTAAAACTTAAAAGTGTCATTTATATATTAACAAGTAACTTACCTCCTGTTCTGGTAATTGTTCAGCAATAATTCCTTCATCTGCTTCTTCACCTCTTTCTTTCATATCATCTTTGATTTTTTGAATTCTGTCACGTTTAATATTTCCTGCACTCACAAGAACACTTTTCAGGGCTCTCAGACCAAAATCATAGTGGGACTGATTAGACAGCTGTTCATCACATAACCTAGAATATGTCAGATTAAATAAAACTACTTTATTATTTAATATTAAAAAAGTTATCTTTTTTTAAATATAAATAAAAAGTGCAACGATATTGCTGTTTATTGTAAAAAGCTTAATTAAATGTATTATATATATATATATAATAAGTATATATATCATAGTAGTATTTTTTTTTCATTTTAAATTAATGAATTTAAAATTTATGCTTTATATATTTTTACTTAGTTCTTGCACATACTTGAAAAAGGGTACAATTTTGCTAGCCAATTTTTCTGCTGTTCTGAATCCTNATGAATAAATGCTCTAATAAATGCTTTTTTAAATGTAGTTTTTAAAATTTTGACAATATTTAAGAAAGTCTTTTTGGAAATTTTATCTCTAATTCCTTTTATTATAAAAGAAAATTTTTTTTCACTGCAGATACGAAAACTTTTCAGTTATGACTCTCAATCGAAAACAAATTCTCATTTCTCTAAATGAAATTCATATATATATATATATATATATATTTATTTGTGAATTATATATACATACATATATATAAAATAAAAATCACAAATTTTAGAAACAAAACAAAAGATGTTTTAAAAACATTAAAACTGATTATAACCTCTTTGGTTATAACATTAAAACTAACTCAATAGAGAACTAAGAGGTGTTCATATACTATACATCAAAAGATTTTGGTAAACAAAAATTTTTTTTGTAGAAATCCTGTAAAACTTAAACATACGATACATAAAACACAATTGTGCTAACCTGGCAATCAATAACAGTGCACTGTAGTAATTAATGTAAATTTTTTGTAAGTATAATAAAAAGTATTAACAACAACAACAAAAAAAAAAAAAAGATACTATACTATATAAAAAAATATACTATACAAATAATTAAAACAACACTTAGCTATAATAGCTATTAAAGAAAAACAAATTTCAATAATGAATTAGAAACAAACATAGAAGGAACATATAATATGAAGAAAGCTGTGAGTGAATATGATGTAGATGGTGTATATCTGTTTTTCAATCTTTCTCATTGTGATCAGTAAAATTATGGTAATTTTATGTGGACCAAGTAATTATATGTGACTATGAATTATTTTTATTTATTACGCTTACACATGCTTATCTAGAGTTACTGTACATAAGGTACATACAGTAACTCTAGATTACTATTTAAAATATCACCCCTAATTGACTGCACAAGCTTCAGTATGGTCAAATATTTTTCTGTGGGTCAGTGAAATTTTTTCATAAACGAATGTCAGTTCTTGGATTACTGAAAAACACTGATCTATATGAATTGACATATTTGGGTTGCTGCACAAGCTTCATTTGATAATGGTGATTTTGTTAAATGAAAACATCTTTCTATAATTTGAATAAAAAATTTCAAAATTATATAAATTTTTCTGTATCATGTTAATTTATTACTAAGTTCATGAGTTACCTTTAAAGCTAATTAGCATAATGACTGCCAGAATGCATACAAAAGTATTAATAATTCATTCTTTATTCCTGTATACAATATTATTCAATCAAAAGAATTATTTTCTAATATAAGTCTAGAGTTAAGCGGCAATGCTGAGAGTATTTTAGTGTACTTGAATACAAAATAAGGCTAAAACAATGAATAAAGTAAACAGTTTGGAATCTCATTATGGTGTCTTAAGTCATTTATAAAGTTTTAAAAAAAGAATTAACATCAATAGAGAAAAAACTAGATGATTGAAATCTAAACAAATTCATTTGTATGAAAATATGCAAATAAATTTATTGATAGGTCAAATAATAGTGAATGAAAGAATAATGTTTGGTTTAATAACAGATAAACAATATAAGGTATTTAATTTTATTTAGTAGTAGTTTAAAAATAAATTTAAGCTGAATGTGTTAGGAAGCTTTAGTGATATTGCAAAATGTCAGAGGATCATTTTTCTATGTTATTGTTATAAGTGTAAACAAAGGTTAAAAAATATAAAAAAATCAATACTGGAAGGAATATAGAAAGAAAGGAAATAAAACAAGAAAAATTTATTGATGAATGGTATCTTAATAAATCTTATACATATTTATTAACTCAGAATTCTTCATTGGAATTTCTATTTTTAGCAAGCCAAAAACTTATATCAGTATGAGGAGATTAGATATAAAGTTGCTAAATTAAAAATACATGGCTTAAAGAATGATTGATCATACATATGAAGCATTTTATATAATCAAAAATAAATTTTTTTTGGGCTTATTATTGAAAACTTAATTACAAGAACAGAAAAAGCAGAAACTGTTGAATGATACTCAAATATCCTGATAATTTTTCAGTTTTAAATTAAAACATTTTGACTTTAAAATGGTTGACCAAATGTGTAAGAAACTATTAGCAATCTCTAAGAGAACTCAGTCCAGATCCCCATAATTTATCATATATAGCATAGGTCAAGGCACTGTTCCTAATTCTTCACCATGCTGGCCAACCTCATTGTGTCTCAAACCCACCTGTAATAATGATGTAATTACGGTGGTTTTATAGCATAAATGTGTCTTGCATTAATCAGTCATTTGTAGAAAATAAAATAATAATAATAATAAAAAAATCATTAATTTCATAGAAACACATTCATTTGCTTTATTCTAAGGTTTATTATTTACACTTTTATGATGTGTAATCATAATTATAATGTATTGTAAATAGTGCAATTTATGATGTTTTTAACCAGAACTACATAAAAAAAATTTCAAATCAAATTTCATCTGACTGATATACTGATTTCTAATTGCTAATGTCCTACAATAAATCATAACAGCATTCCCACTAGTTTATTATAGATAGCCAGATTTAAGCCAGATGTCAGCCTACCATTCTGAAGAATCTGGGAATGAATCAAAATTAATAAAAAAAAAAAAAAAACACCATGAATTTTTTGAGGGATGGTCCACAGCTACCCCACTGTGTGGTAAAGGATGGGTTAGGTCTGTCCTTCACCATACAGCTTCCTTACTCTGGACCTGGCTGAATCAATAATGGGTTTGATAAAAAAGATTTCTTAGAAAGACACAGGGCAGAAAGAATGTACATATATAAAAACTACTTTATTACATACAAGATAAATGAATAACAACTTTCTAAAAGAATGCTAAATGTAAATGTGACACTCAAATAATTAAAATTTAATTTTAACAAAACAATTACATAGAGAAAAAAATGCTTGAGGATAAATTTTCAAGCATCCTTCTCTATACATAATGTTTTAAAGCAACAAAATATAGTTATCATAAAAAAAAAAAAAAAAAATTATGAATAAACGATATTTACTTTCATTCATAACAAAATTAAACTGAATTACATAAATAACAATTATATTACTTATAGTTGAAATACAGTAGAACCTCGAAAACTCGGCTCTCGATAACCCGGAACTCCGGATAACTCGGCCACACCCTGGCAGGGCAAAAAAATCCTTAGTTAATTAATTTTCATTATAGACAGCTTTATAAAAGTATAAAAGCTCTCATAAAGTATTTTTCTGAGGTCTGTCTTATCAGGTAAATTACTGTATACAGTGTATTCATTAATTTTCATTTTCATGTAGTAAAGGCTCTATGCCTTCATAAAGGACGTACTTTTCCTTTGTTTAAGGGTATTTGGGCAGTTTATTCTCTGTTATATTCTCAAGTAAACAATACATACAAGTACAGTACAGTATTTTCTGAGGAAACACTCGTACTTATTTTTTTAACCCCATTCCCGATAACCCAGCATTTTCACAAACTTGCCACCCTTCGGTCCACATTAGGCCGAGTTTTCGAGGTTCTATTGTATCAGTTTAACAGTTAAGTGAAAATGTTTGAATAGTAAAATTGTAAACAGTATTTTCTTATAACGAAACTAAATGAAATGCATAAAATTATACTATACCTCTATCTTTTTTATTTTGCTGATTTTTTAATGTTTCTTGTATCATTTGTATCTGTTGAGAAACAGCAGATAGCATTCTCTCTTCAAGTCGGTTAAATTCATCAAAGCATCCCCAAGCACCAACTTGACATAATCCAACAAATATCCTTCCCATGGCCTACACATCAAAAGAATAGTAAATTAGTGAGCATTCTTCTTGTATAGAAAATTTTGTAAATCAGTTTTCTACACTATTTTTGTAAACTACATGATATATCAAATCATCTGAAGTAATTGCATAAACTGTATTATGTATTATAGAGAGAAAAAGTTACTGAATACCTGGTTTACATATACAGTTTAAGTGCACAATGACTTTTTGATCATTTTGTAACAATAGAATTCATATTCTTATTATTATTTTACAGATCCATTTTATACATAGGTTTAAGAAATTTTGTTCATTTATATTAAAGTACATTAAGGTTTTGTTGTAAGTTGAAAACTAACCTAGAAAGGTTAGTTTTCAACTTACAGCAAAACATTTGTACACAAAATAACCACTACTGTTAGTATTTGATCCTTCAATGTACTTAATAGAATATATTTTCATTCACCCATTCACTACTGCTTAGTAATGGGTGTTTCAAATATGGTTTTTTTCACCCAACACAATTAGTTTTATAATGTTGTCAAGTTTAGTTTCAAAGGTAATAAAGCCACACTTCTTGCATTTATCTCCACTGCTTGATTTAGTATTAAGTTTTGGACACATTTTTGAAGCACTAATTGTAAAACTTTATAAAAATTGCAAATAGAGAAAAATGTTGTTACCCCAATGTTACCAACTTTGACATCGTCTCACTAGTGACAATGGAAAATCAGAATTTCCATGAAAACAAAAAATGACAAATTTGAAGTTTAAGACTATTTACAAAAATATATAAACATTTTTGAGTCTATCTTTTAATCCTTTAACATTTCTGTGGTTGTGTTAAAGGATTAAAAGATAGACCTGGAAAGGTTTATATATTTTTGTAAATAGTCTTAAACTTTAAATTTAAAATATTGAAGAAAAATTATTCTGGAGTCATCATTGAACATTGTAAAAAATGACAATATGCAATAGAAGTAAATCTACATGAATTATTTATTAAAAATTTATTATTTATTATTGGTTAAAGACTAACTTCGACATCATCCCATGACCGACAAGAGAACTTCAGAATTTGCACAGAATTTAAATTTTAGACTTATGGTCAAAGTCAAATTGTTCATAAGTCTAAAAGTTTGAAAAATTCAACATTTTTAAGTAGAAGAGCTCCTGCACATAATAAATATCTAAATATATAAAATTGCTTGTCCTAACTGACTGACTGACCGACCAATCATCGCCCAGAGCAAATCACTGAACCTAAAGAGGTGAAATTTGGTACAGTTAGGGTACGTCATGAAAACGCACACTATGAAGGGATTTTTTGAAATTCCCCTGCAGGGGGAGAGGGAGAGGATTAAGGCTTAACCGGAAGAATGGCTTCTATTGTACTATTTTAGATGCGATTTTTTGTTTTCATCTGCGTTTAGTCTTCATTGAGTACTTAGGTGTATTAAATTGATACATTTCAGACATTGCTATAAATATTTTTATCTATTTCGATTTTAAAAATGTTCAAACCACTTTAAATTCGAATTTGTTATCGCATATATATTACATATATATATATATATATATATATTACAAGATCATACATTATGCCATAACAAAGCTGACAGAAACTGTATACATTGTAAGCCAAAATGCAACAAAGTATGTATGATCATTAGCACTTCACAAAATGTTAGAAAACTCGTCTATCTTGGTTTGCTTTGATGATGCAACATTTCTGGGCTTATTTTGGTAACATTGTCAGTACAAAATGTTACTGTTACATGAGCACTATTTCAAGATGCGATATTCCCAAAGACATGTCTGTAACAAAGGTGAGTCACACCTTTGTTGCACACATGTGCATATTTCAAAGTGTTAAGCTGAAAGTAGTTTACCTCCACTAAACAACGTTTTACAGGAAAGCATTAATGTGCAGCTGAAATATTAATAGTGAGAACCATGACAATTATGTGCTTAGTTTGCACAGCATGCAATGTATTTTTTTTTAAACTCAGTGTTGTGGAAGAGTCGTGGCTCATCGTGATTAGTCAGAATCTGGACCAATGGGTGATGTTTCACATTCTGGTAAATTTGAATGGGCGACGGACCCGGTTGAAAGCTATGAAACAGCGGAAAATCAGATTGGTCAACTGCTGGCCTGCCAAAGCACATATATAGATCATTTTAGATGGGAAAGTTGAGTTTGTTGTGGTCTTGTTAAGAGGTTTAGCTTGCTGAAGGAAAGGAATTATTGTCTGATTTTCTTCGTCTTCTGACAAATGAGTATCTTTGTCTGACCATTAACAAGTGGTGATTCCTGGAAGTGCCATCTCATCGTAAGGTGACTTTCTTTTATGGGATAAGAACATTTAATCAAGCATTGACACTCTGGTTACAGACATCATTTATAGAACATATCATTTTCAATTAATTCACAATTTGACTCTCAGTATCCAGAAACATCAACTTATTACTTAAAGGTTGAAAAAATATGATGTTTACCAAAAAATGGAGATAAAAAAATCTGTTATTCCTTGATCCATTAAAACAAGATTCTACTGTTTAGCCCAATATATTTCGACAATTGTTTGGCTCACGTTATGTTTATCCTATATATATATAAAACACAGAAACAAACATCATAAAACCTGATAAATTTGTAAAGCCAAACACAAACAATATGTAGTGGGAAATCCCAAGTAAAAAAATAAGGAAACATTTTTTAACCTTCTGTTAGTCACATGGGTCTGACAGACCAGACGCGATTTTTAGTCAAAATTTTTTACTATTAAATATTTTTTGAAAAATTTGAAAAAATTAATATTCCTCAAACTTTTTAATTAGATTAACATGCTGTTAAAATTTTTTGCATAGCAACGCTCATTTTTTAGAAAAAAAATGCTTTACGAGTCGCATGGGTATGACAGACCCATGCGACTCACGGAGGGGGTAAAAAAACGTCAATTAATTTGTCGCCGTTGCCGATAGCGAGTGTCGCAATAACTTTATCGCGCTGAAGTTGTCGCGCGGTGTCTATTATACTTTATAATATCGTTATTTATTTATATATTTATATTTTTGTTTTTTTTTTTTTAATATTGTTTTCAAAATTAATGTCTAATTAACTTTTAATCATTTTAATTATTATTCTATTTTTATCATATAATTTTTATATATTACTTATGATGATTCTTCGTATATTAGACGATGCAAGTTGGCATTTTTTTACATTTACTAACCAATGGGAAACTTGTGAAAACAGTCTAGCTATAAATTGCCGGGAAATATCTCCCCCCTTTCGGCAATGATCTTGGAAATCAAATGTAAACAATCGCTATAAATTCGCTTGTTTTATTCGCGTTTTGAGCTATAAATTGTTAATTAAATATTGTTTCACAATGTATATACGAGTAAGCATGTTCTCAAAACTGTCTAGCAATAAATATTCCCGGGAAACTCCAACTCTCTATAGTAAGTCTATGGAAGATGTTATTGCTGTTAATTGGCTTTAAAATTTTTGTTTCTACGCCTATTACACTGTAATTGGTAATTTATATTATGACTGATTTAAGTTCAACGAATGAGAGGTTTCTTCAGAACCATCTGGTCTGGATTTTCCCGCGAAGAACCAATCAACGTGATTAAAGTCAGAATGTAAGCAAACCTTACAAATAGCTATCTTCTTCATTTTAGAGCCGTAATTCTGGTAATTTTACTCCTGAATGTTCCTGACAAAACAAACATTTGTTTAAATAACGTCAATTAAAATGAAAAGTAGCGAAATTAGAGCTGAAAACGATGAAAATGGCGATTAACTAACTTTTATTTACATTCTGACATTGATTTAAGTGAAAGGCTAATTCTTATCGCAGTCAATTTCCCACAAGACAATTCTGAGAAGATGCTTACTCGATCAAACGAAATAAAAGAACTACATGTTAGCTAATTAGCCCCTAAACATTATGAGAGCTAATTAGATATAAAGTGAAAAATTACAACTATGCGACAATCATATCGCATAGCTATCATTATTGTAAAATCAAATAATCTAAATTAATCTGATAAAAATACTTTAAATTGTTATCTGCAATTATTATCTATTTATTTTCCATCGCTAAACAACAAAACAAAACTAAAACAAGAACGTAAACTACATTTTAAGTAATTATAAATGAAATCGCTGCGTTTAATCGCGTTACGACTTTGTTGTCGCGCAATACGCAACGCGCGACAGAAAAAAACAAAAATAAATTATGACAATACAAATTGTGAAAATTACAAAATTTTTGATAATTGCATTTTTATAACATTCAGGTATTGACATGGATGTATTTTTTAAGTATTATTTTGTAAAAATTTTATATTATGAAGAAAACAAATTTCAGAATTGAGAGCATGTCGTAAATTGCCGAATTTTTGATGGTCCACCCATTATTTTTTCGATCGCTTCTTTTCATGCACAGAAAACATTTATAACTAAACTATAAGCAAATAATTTTGATGGATTCTATAATATTTTGAACGATGTCAATTTTTGAAAATAGGTGATCGAGTTAAGCCTAACACACGACTATATCAGATAAAAAATTAAAAATAAAATTTATGTCTAAAAATCATACGAAACTATCTATTAAATCATAAAGACAACATTCTTATGAGTAAAATGAAGTAAAATCTTTGTCAATTAGTCGATTTACAACTCAGAAAAGAAGTGTTGAAAATAGAGTCATAAAACAATTAACGTTTATTGACTTTCGCGGTAGGGGGTAACGCGGGGTCGGTTGACAAATTTTCTCGCAGTAGTGCAAAAGTTCTACTCACTTCGCTTGAAAGTGTCATATTTCTTCCCCACTTACAAACAAACCCGATGGCAATCGGTGAAACAGGAGATAAATTACAGCGAGTTGAAATTTGATATGTTTATTTTTTTGCGTTTTTCGTATCGAATTACATAAAAATAAATATTAAAAAATTCATTTTGTCAATACGCAAGTAATTTATATCACTAGATAGAAAACAAAGCGCAGAATCCAACTAAGAAACTGTAGTTTCTTTACGCGATAGATAAAATTGAATTATTTCATATTAAAAACACTGGGTCTGTAAGACCCATGCGACTCAAGTAAGGGCCCCATTCCTAGCGACTTACGGAGGGTTAAACTAAAAAAATAAACAGTACATATATTAATTACTGCAAATTATATATTTTATAATAATATTTGTAAATTTTTGAAGCTATATTAATTTCTTATGTATAGAATGCAATAATTTAATCTTTTATATCATTTATTTGCTGTGTAGTGAGAATTTAATTATTGTTACAGAAACAGATATTTAAAATTGATGTATCAAAAATTACATTAAAAATGTACTATAAATTATACATACTTGGAAATCAAAAGTTTCATCACAATTAAATACAAGAACAAATCTTCCAAGCTGATGACCAAGAGCTTTAACAGATTCAGTTTTTCCTGTTCCAGCAGGACCTATAAAATGTATTAAAAATATTATTTATACAGAATACTTTTAGACTATATATAGTGTGTTGTGTGTGTGCATGCACACACACATGCACAAACTACAAACTCCATTGATTCACTTAACATTATTGTTTTTTACTTCGAGGATTATGATTGATTAAAAAATGTGAAGTATGTTTTGTTTTAAAGACATTCCAATTTTGTATCAATACTAAATATAATTAAAATTAAAACTGCTTATAACTGAGCTTTCTGAAATTTGAAACTATCATGTAAAAATATGAATTATGTGAAATATGAAAATAATCATAAAAGTTTCTTCAGATTTAAAAAATATTTGAAAATGATTATACAACTATAGAATAAAATTGTTGTTATATTACACCAAAGTATTATTTATCCTTACAATTTAATTCTATAAAAATTAAGTGTAACTAGTCTTAGAGTTGAATAACAGTATTTAGAATACTTCATTTCATAACTTATCATTACCAATTCTCCAAATATCAATATCAGTTGAATTTCTTCTAAATTTTTTAAAAATAACCTTATTTTTAATGAATGACATTATGTATAATAAATGAGCATAATAAAAATTTATTTATTTTATATAGTTACACAAATTGTGCAATTATAATTTGAAACTAATGTTTTTAATTAAATTTTAAGTCAAAGATATTTTTCAATATCACAAGCTTTAAATAAGAGACATTTCATACAAAACTCTCATTCGCTGAAAATTAAACAGATATGATTAAAATTTTAGTATCATTTAGTTTAATAATAATAAATTTACCAAACGGAGATCCACCAAGTCTTCCTTCCAATGCTTGTGTCATTGTTAAATAACATCGATCAGTTAAAGGTGTTTGAACTAACTTTTCTTGAACACCAAGATATTCAAATCCATAATTAAATTTGGCATTTGCCATATGAATTGACAACTGTTGTAATACATCTGGTTGGCGAGGATCAAAGTAGAAACGCATTCGACTGAGCCAGTCAAAACATTTTGGACTGGTAACTTTATTTTTGATTAACATTCTAGTAACATCTCTTTTATGTACAAATTCTGTAATCTGTATAATAATAATAATTATTATTATATTTTAATATATTTATTATTAAAATTTATAAAAATGGTCTTACTAAGTGTTCCAATTTTTTTCTTCGGAGAGGAGGTTGTTCTTGTAAAACTGAATCAGCCAAAACATTAAGTGTAGATTCAACTGCCTGTAATACATCTTCAACTGGTTTCAAATCATTGTCACTTTTATTAGCAACTGTCTGTAATGCATTTTCAATATCTTCTGACCATGAAATCTGTGCTGCCAAGACCACAATTTGAGACTAAAAATAAATGTTTTTAACACACGATTAAAATAAGTTTTGTTTTTAAAATTATTTTAAAATTTTGAAAAGTCAAAATAATTTAAAACATCTATATATATAAAACTCAAAGGTGACTGACATAGTGATCTATCAACGCACAGCCCAAACCACTGGACGGATCGGGCTGAAATTTGGCATGCAGGTAGATGTTATGACGTAGGCATCCGCTAAGAAAGGATTTTGATCAATTCTACCCCCAAGGGGATAAAATAGGGGATGAAAGTTTGTATGAAACTTTGTCAATTTTAAACCGATCGGGCTGAGACTTTGCATGCATAAAGCTACTATGACGTAGGCATCCCCTAAGAAAGGATTTTGATAAATTCCACCCCTAAGGGGATAAAATAGGGGATGAAAGTTTGTATAAATCTTCTTAGATTTTCGACTGATTGAACTGAAATTAAAGATTGGAGCTACTATGATGAAGACGTCCGCTTAAATAGGATTTTGATAAATTCAACCCCCATGGGGATAAAATAAGGGATGATGGAGGATGTAAATGTATTAGTTTGAACCTATCAGTACCTAATGGAACGAATAAATTAAGACGAACAAAATAATTTTTAGTTCTAAATGTTGACAATAGATGGCGTTAGTAGTATTTTAAAACGCGCTATCGTTGTGTTTTCACTGAGTTACATATACCCGATGATGAGTGGCCGCCGTATCTAATAGTACATACTATACCTAAATATTTCTAGCGGATTATATTTGACGGGGGTTAATTAGGTATAGTTTTTGCGGGGATTATATTGTACCCTTTGTACATAGTTGTACAAAGAAGTTTTGTAGGCCCTAATTTTTTACACACGCTAAACGAAAGTAAAGCCGCAAAAACTATACCTAATTAATAATAATACTTCTTAACGCGAGCGAAGCCGCGGGCAAAAGCTAGTTCTTT
This sequence comes from Centruroides sculpturatus, assembly GCF_000671375.1. Taxonomy (NCBI): domain Eukaryota; kingdom Metazoa; phylum Arthropoda; class Arachnida; order Scorpiones; family Buthidae; genus Centruroides; species Centruroides sculpturatus. The sequence goes on along the minus strand of NW_019384551.1, from coordinate 674,325 downwards.
ATAAAATGCTAAATTTTTCTTTTTGGATAAATATTCTTGATAAATTAAGATTTTTACATTTTCTGAAATTGTTTATGGTAACAGTATAAAAATATTAAAAATTATTCAACTGTTATAATGAACTATTTGAAATATTAAAAACTTTATTAAATAAAATCAGCTTCTTCAAAAGTCTATTGAAAGATAATTAGTCCTATAATAATTTTGATAAATTAAAATCAAAGCAACAGAAGGAAAAATATTGTATAAATATGCAAAATTTATTCAGAACTTGTAGCTATAAATCACTTAAATTTCATGCAAGTTTTATACTGAATTGTTTTTAAAGTTGATATGCACAATGAATAATATATGTAGAAATGGTCATAATGTATTTGTAATAAAATAATTAAATACAAGTGGTGTTGGCTGAAGTAATATTTTATATTATAATTTTATAATATTTGCAACTGATTGGAAATCATTTAAATTTATTAACTATAATTATCCTAACAGTTATTTTCTGTCAGAGTATTTTTGTGCTAAAATATATAGATTATAAACACAGAAGTAAAAGATAATTGAAAATTATCACAATTTTAGTAATTACTGATGTCTTTGCAGTATATCTTATTTATATATTTGCAGTTTCAATTTACAATAATCATGGTCTATTTTAATAAATAACGCTTCAAGCCCACAACTTTAATTTAGATTAAATTAGTTATCCTGATAGATAGGATTTTAATAAATTGGAGGGCTTATCACATCAGGGCAGAATAATCAGACTAGATTTTACAAAAAATAGTCTTTAATAACCACAATCAAATTTAAGTAAGAATGCATTTCAAGTATAAAGACCGCTCATCGGCATACATACACATAGTACCACTCTAGCAAACATTAATACAATCCTAACACAGGTAGTAAACCAAGACAAAAGGATTTTTTGATGTATACAGTGCACTGTATTCACAATATAGTTAATTCATCACAATATTCTAAAAAACTAAAATTACCTAACATATACCATATATCTCAGCAGATAAGACAATAGTTGAATCATAAAAAAAAGCCTCCAAAATCCAGGGTCGTCTTATAGGACAGATGCAAATATAAGCATATATATATATATGTTCTTTAATTCTTGTCTTTAATCTTCACCAATACATCTTTTTTTTTTTTTTTTATGTGAACAATACCAATCTACTGAATAAACTACATTATCTTTCTCTAAATCATTATGTTCATTATTTTTATATTTACCATTAATCATTTTGCTATGGTTCTTATATTGTTTGATACTAAGATAATATCTAAATTTTTTAATTATTTTTTTTAATTTTTCAAAAAACATTAAATACATATTCCATTTTAAGATACAATGTTTTAACTTCTCTCAGTCGTCTAATTTAATATTACAGTTTTTATTTTACTTGTTTTTAACCATTTCTAGGAGTCTGCTCTGATGTGATAAACCCTCAAATTTATTAAAATCCTATCTATCAGGACAACTAATTTAATCTTAATCATAGTCTTATTGATTATAACTGCTTCAGGTCTGATACTATGCCCACAAAAAGCTATGTACTTTCAGAATTTTCAACAGAAAATAATTCAAATATAAATAATACTTAACTTCAATTCACAAAAAGAATTGAACACAATTCAAGTAAATTTATAAAATTTTAATAGAAACTATATTACCAAGCTTATTTAAGCTGTTAAAATGTCAGAAAAATTAAAACTTTAAACTTCACAAAGGTCCTTTTGTATGTATTACGTATATTTTCTATCATTTGTTCTCTTAAGTTGAAACTTATTCTGATGTTAAATTAATCAGGAGCAAGTCATCTACTGTAATTTTCTTAAACCAATGTGTTTTACTTCACTATTTTAATTTCTTCATACCTTCTTAGTAAGTTTATCAGGTTTCAACAATAAAATATCCAAAAATATCATATTTGACAAAGATAAAATGTATTTATTTCATAAAAACAAATAAAAAATGTTTAGTAAAACATTGCTGGCATGCTTTTATGGGTTCAAAATACATTTTGAATTATTCAGCTGTTACAAATAATACAATAGGAATTGGAGAATCTCAAAATGAATCTAGATACGCATTGTCATCAATGTTTGAACTTGTAAATTTATTTTTCATCAATTCTTACACCTCTAAAATGTTATTTTGAGTGCTTATATTAGATATACATAAACATTAAATTTTAAATCAAGCTAAACATGGCTAATTAATTATAAAGATATGTAATTTATACTAAAGGCAAGTAGTTGTCATCTTGTATTAAATTTAATAATTTAATAACAACCATACTATCTGTATGGTTATATCTTCTGAATTAATTGATCTGTAAGCAAAGATTAGATGGAGGTCTGGTTAGTATAACTAGCAATGCATTTGCATGGCAAGCAGGAGTTGCAAGATTAAGTGCCATTCTAGATAGATCTTTTCTTCCAGATTATTAATTAATTTATAATTATTAAGATTTAAAATAAGATGGCAACTTAATCATTTACCCCTATATCAAATTATACAGTATATATTTATAATTAATTAGCTGTATCATAGCCCTATTAAATCCAGTGAAATAATTTACTACTACAAATTTTTTTGGTTTATATGTAAATATTAAGTTTTATACTAAAAAAATTAAAGATTTTTGTCACTAATCATCATTAATAATAAATGACAATAGCATTATAAAAAATAAAACGATTTTAATCATAAGGAAAAAAAGTACTCATATTTGAATATTGCATTATGAATATCACATATTTTGCTGCAGAAATAACATACCTCTTTTTCAATAACAATTCCACACTGTATATGACTATTCTTAATGCTTAACAATTGTGTGCATAATAAAGTTAAATGATTTAGGATTTTCAAAGGATTGTAATAATCATTATCTACTTATGCTTTTAATAAAAAAAATTATTTAAAATAGCACAGAAGAAATATGTGAATTACTGCTTTTCAAATAGTCAATAATGCTTTTATTAAAGCAAAATATTAATATCATATTACAATGCTACATTAATACAAAAAATAACTGATCACAGGAGTTGTTTAACCTGTTGATATTCAAGGAATAACTAAGAGTTTATTTATATTAGACTGATTGGAACACATTAAAATAAATAAAACAATTATTTAGTCCGAATATAGCCAGATTATTTAGGCGATCGTTTGCCGATATTTCTAAATAAAACATTTTTTACATGTTTCCTATAAGCTTTATATCAAGTAAACATTAATTAATTGAAGTGAAATTGCATTAAAATTTTCATTGAATAAAGTATAATTGTTAAATTTTAGATATATTTTAAAAGAAAGACTAGCAGATTATTATTAGTTAAAATTATTTACAAAAACAAAATAATTAAAATTTATTTACCTGATAGTTGTCAACCCACTTCATATATTCAGATGGTCTAATATTTCCCTGTTTAAATGGTACAATTTCAACTACAGCTGAAGCTAATAATTTAGCAAGCGTTACTCTCATTTCTTTTTCAACAAGTGAAAGCCATTCATTTATTTTTGGATGTTCTGTTATTGACACTGGAGTACTGAAAACCACCTGTTTACATAAATTAAAATTATGTTTGTAATAGGCTAATAATTGATATAAGTTTTTTTTTATGTATATACATTAAAAATTTAATAGAGATCATATCATATACAGTAGATCCCCCTATAAGACGGTAGATACGTTCCGTTCTTTATGAATCCGATTTTGTAGGAATCACAGCCCGACACATGTGAAGTTTACGGACTACGGCTGTTTGAAAGGTTTTCTTCCATAAAATTAATCGATTCTAGACTAATCCGACTCAACATTTCCAAAATACGTATATTTTTTTTTGGAAATAATCCGTATAAACTATGCTATAAACAAAAAATTGTAGGATTATTTACCGAGTGTGCACCATTCGACATCACCGTTGCTCAAGCTTGTTTTAGTCGCGGAACAACTCAGCAAACCACGGCCGCGATTTCTGATGTTATTTTTCTGCGAAAACTTCACTGAACTTTGGAGACATCATTAATATAAATAATTTTGATCGCTGTTGAATAAGAAATGTTTCTTTCAAAAGAAATGTATAAAATTACAGTACTGTATTAGACTTACGGTACCTAATTTACATACTGTACAGACGATAGTTTGCCTAAACTCTCCGTAGCGTGGCGCCAGGTGGCGGAAAGCATATATATAATTATAATAAAGTTACAATAAATTAAGTTAATATATAATTATATATACAGTACCTAATTTATATATAATTATATGTACAGACGAAACTAAACTCAATTTACCCGCCTAAATGTCCATAGCGTGGCGTTACAGACGGCGGGAAAGTAGTTTGGCTGCCCAATGACATTTTACGTAATTATAGGAGTCATTTTACCGTTGTGTACAGATACCGCCACAATTTTTTCGCAGTCTTATAGGAATCGTAATTATAGGAACCAGTCTTATAGGGGGATCTACTGTATTACAAATAAATCAAAAATATTTGATTTTTAGAAATACTAAAATAATATTGCTAACTTAAATTTTAATTTATAGTTATCAAAAATTTTAATTCTTTGACAAGTTTTAACTGAATAAATTAAGTTTATTCAATAAAACAAACCTCTTCCCCTTCTTTTGATGCAATTCCTTTAACAATAGTATTATCTTCATTTAATATAATAGCAGCAACACCAGCAAACATTTTTTTAAAGTGTTTTTGTAAACGTGGAATATTTTTACTATTGCCAATAATTTCCAAAAGATCTTCATCTCCAACAAAATAAAATCTAAATGAAACATAATTATCAGGCATAGAATTTTTATAGAATTTAAATTTTTTCAAAGCACATTACCTTGGGAAAGATGATCGTTCCCTTTCCAAATATTCGCCAAGTGCTTTCTGAATTTTTCCAAGTAAATCAGCCAGACGTTCTAAAGACCTCTGGACACCAGGGATGTTCAGAATATCCATCACAAGTGGAGATTTGGCTACTTTTTTCATTAATGTAAGAAATTCTGCACTAATGCTACAAGTGAAATTCAAATTAAAATTAATTAATTTGTTTACAAATAAACTGAAAAAAGTTTTTATCAGATTTTTTTTTACCTTTGAAATCGTGATGTCTCAACAGGAAGAAGTGTTTGAATATCAGCACTTCCTGAAAAAATACCTTCAAGATAAACCCAACGACGCTGAACATCAATCCATACATCAAATAAAGCATTAATACGATTTAACTTTTCTTCCCATGCTAACGCATCTTCTTCAAATTCCTATCATTAAAGTGTTTAAGATTCATGAACAGATAAGTCAATTAATAAAATATTAAACAATTTCTGAAAAATTTTTAAACATACTTTGCTACTACAAAATCTTCACAAATATATTTATGGCACAAAGGTTTTTATTAAAAATTAAAATTACAAATGGTTTTAGGAAAAAAATATATTGAATTTTCACTATTTCTGGAAAATGTATTTAAACAATAACTCTAAAAAAAAAAAAAAAAAAGCCTAAGTAATGCAAAACACTTTCTATAATTATAAAAGAAAACAGTTCCCATGCATTCAGTGTTGATTATTTTTGTTGAGTAAATTTTGATGCAAGAAATTTGTATTTATTTATTTTACAAACCATTTTAAAATATGACTAATTATTAAACATTATTTAACTGTTTATTATTTTGAAAAATTTTTAGTGATAATATTTAGAATATCACAAATATTTAATGGAAAGTTCTGTCTAAAGTTTGATTCATTTTTTTGGACAGAACTCCTCTTGTATTAAATACTGTATATTAAGAATTGTTTTATGTTAATGATGTTTTGTATATCATTAATATTGTATTGTATATTTTGTTTGTAAATTTATGTATTTTGAGGTACAGTAGAGCATCGATTATCCGAATCAATTGGGGACTGGGGTTGTTCGAAAGATCGATGTTTCGGATAACCGATTATGTACAAAAAAATATATTAATTTATTCCGTGTTGAAATTTTTCTCCGTTGCGTGTCACCTTGCATTGAATTTTTGTCAATGTTAAGCTTAATGAAGACTATTGTATCGTTAAAAATTATTTTTTTATTTTGTACGAACAAAATAAATGTATTGAAAAATATAAAAACAATAAAAAATTATACTTCAGAAGTTAATTTAGTATCAAAAACGTAAAATATTTGAGTAGCCCAAGACATAGCCAAAGATTGCAGCGCCACAGCACTGGCAAAAATTTAAATTTGCCGACTGGAATTCTTTCGGATG